>NW_009798332.1:2906-146966 GCF_000520075.1 Aphanomyces astaci | reverse complement strand
ACGAGCCACAACCACCACCACCACCCACAGACCAAGCAACGACTGAATCAACGGCAGCGGTCGTGGACGGATCCAGCGGTGTCGGGGGTGGTGAGGACACGCGACCGGACGAACATGTGGCCACGCCCGTCGCCGAGCCGACGACGACGCTAGCAACCGCTGCTGTGACTGGCAAGTTCAACGTACGTTTGTATGGCGACGAGGGGTTTTTGTGAAAGAAATGGATATATATTGTGCTTTATGAAATTTTGTGGTTTCTCGTTGGAATTTAAATCGATTTGATTGGCTACTTGAGAAGAGCTCAAAATTATGAACCAATCAAAACCCATTTCTCAATGAAATTCAACCAATCAGATCGATGGCGGATCGGTTTGGTTGGCGCAACGATTCGATTGCACCCCGTCCCCAAATTTGTATCAAATCGACAATATATATCAACTATATATATATATATATATATGATATGAATGTATATATGGAGTAAATAGGTGGGAGATGTATTGTACACGAGGTCGGACGAGTACTCGTTTGAGCGGTGTCGGGTGGTGGCGTTTGGTGACGACGCCCAGTACACGGTGCAGTACGAGGACGGAGAAGTGTACCGCGTGGCTGAGCCGCATCTGTTTACGGACGCCGAGTACGCGCACGTGATGGCGAGTACCCGCGAAGAAGCAGACGGCGGCGGCGGGAGTACGTGTGTGCTAATGTAACCAGCGGCGCATAACTATAGTGAAGTGTGTTTTGAGTTATACACGAGCAACTACTCTATATATATATATTCCTAGACGACGATCTCGTCGAGCAGCATCGAGTCTTGCTTGTCGAAATAGGTCAGATGATGCTCGTCGTCTTGTTCATGTTCGGGGGGGGGGTCATCATGGCAAGTGACGGCGGCGGTCGGACTCATGTCGACGAGGTTGGCCATGTCGTCGCCGACGCTCTCCGTGTCGCTAAAGCCGTCGTCCACGACCAGATCGAGCTCGGGGCACGCGACACCCACCTTGCGGATGGCCCCACTCAGCAGGTCGAGCCGTACCTCGTACGTCTTGATCAACGTATCACCCCCCCCTCCTCTCTACACACCAAGTCGTCGTCACCCATGTCAGACTACGGAGGACGCACCTGCCGAAGGGCGTCGAGGGCGCGGGAGGTGCTGGCATGGGCATCCACCAACGCCTGCACACAACAGACAGACATCGTGAGTACGACTATAGAGGGGGGGGAGACGGGGGGGGGTCGTTACGATGGCGAGGGCGCGGAGTTCGTCGGGGGGGGGGAGGGTCGCCTTGTCTTGCTGGACGAAGAGGCGGACGAAGACGCCTCCGACCTCGACCTCGTCCGCCACGTCTGTGTACAGGTACCGGAACGAGTCGGCGGCGACGAAGTGGTCGGGGTCCCACACTGGCCACCGGTTCACGTCCTTGGCGGCGGCCGTCACGTTGACCAGTTCCCGATGCAGTGTTTCTTTGAGCGTTGCTTGCATGCTACAAGGAGTTGCTGACGACGCTGCTGCGGGCGGTGGTACTACTACGTACCTGAGGGTCCAGATCATGCGCGCCGAGTAAATGTCGTCGGTGCTGTGCAATGTATGGACAAACGCAGCTGGGCCGTCAACCGCGAGCACCTACAATCGATCGTTGCTCAGCAACGAGCACGGACAAAAGAAACGTATACCTGCAATAGCCCGGGGGTGAAGAGCTGGACGAGCACGGTGTGCAGTAGTGGCTCGTGGGCGTGGAGAAGCGCGGCGGCCGCCACCGCCATGGCGGCGTTGTCTGTCGATGTGGTTGCAACCAAGTGGCTGAGAAACACGACGCCCCCGCCTTCCACCAGGAGCAACGACGGCAGCAACGACGGCAGCAACGACGGCAGCAACGACGACTGGTCGCACAGCCGAGTCACACAGGCCACCGCGGCACTTGCCACCTGGGGACAAGCCGACCCTACCGACACGTACCCTAACAGTTTGGGCAGAAGCGACGGGTGCCGGTGATAGGCATCGTCGGCGGCCGCCACCGCCTCGAGCAGCGCCAAGAGCGCTGTCACGAGCGCGAGAGCGACTCCGTCCGGATCGCAAATCATGCCTTGCTGGTCCCGGATGAACTGGAGGTACCGCGGCTGCAGCGTCTTGTCGATGGCTTCGTGGACCAATTTGAATGACGATATCACCACGTCTAGACACGTGGACGCGTTCACGTTGGGGGGGGTGAGGAGGAGGGTGAGAAGGCGCAAGCCGGCGCCGCCTCGCGCCTGCGCTTGACATGAGACAGACGGGGGAAGGACGGAAGGGGGCGTACCTGGTCGACTTCGCCAAGGAGGGATCGCTTGAGCGGACTCAATACCACGTTGAGCACACTTGGGTCGATCACAACATGGTGGCCAGCGCGACGAATCAAATGGTAGAGTGCCCGTAGCACTAGAACCTGCACGGCCATGGGATCATCATCAACGTCGTGGCTGACAAACGACGCGCGAGACGTGGTCGAGAGCCGCGCGGCCAGCGCGTGGATGGTCGTGTCGTACATGGTCTGGGTCCACGTCGTGCGGAACGAGCCTTCGTGCTCGACGAACGCCTTTAGAAACAGATGGCCGACGCAAATGTCCAAGTCGCCTCCTTGTAGCAATGGATCGTGTTGGTGGGCGTCAAAGTACTCGCCGCCGCTGTCGTTACGACCTCTTGTGGTCGACAACCGGCGGCGACCTCTTGTGGCCGACGCGAGGCTAGTAAAGAGACGTTGGCGAAGCGTGGCGCCCCACAGGACGTCGGCGGCTTGGACCGAGTCGGCGTTGAAGATGGCCGCGAGTACCACCGGATCCGAGAGCACCAGATGCAGACCGCAGCCATCGTGGCCAACCGCGGCGCGCAGAGCGGCTTGAAACGCGGTCGGGGTCGCATAGTTGCAGAGCAACGCGGCGGCGGCATGGGGCATCCGTCCGGCGTTTATCGGGTTGCTACATGCGACGAGGATCGCCGGAAGCACTTGGTGCTCAAACGAGTCCGAGTTGCTCCAGTGGGGCAAGAGCTGCTCGACGAGTGCCAGCAACGCCGCGAGGGTGGACGGCCGAAGTGCCGTGTAAAACAGCTGCACCAACGTACCCCGCGCCGCGACCACCTGCGGAATGTACGACCTCGCACGCTGGACGATCACCG
Organism: Aphanomyces astaci; assembly: GCF_000520075.1. NCBI lineage: Eukaryota > Oomycota > Saprolegniomycetes > Saprolegniales > Verrucalvaceae > Aphanomyces > Aphanomyces astaci. Next base: position 143,815 of record NW_009798332.1, on the reverse strand, counting down.
CTAGCACATTTACGCCAGCCCGGACCATGGCATCCTCGACATGTTCGTCGTCTTCCGTCATGTCGTCGTGCAGCGCCTCAAACGTCAACCGATGGGGATTGGTCGGGGCTTCCCCTCTATTATACGCTTCTCCATCAGTCTCCACAGCCTGACTCGTTGGAGGCAACGACAAGGCCGCCACGACGGCCGAGATGACGGACGGGTAGGTGGGGACGAGGCTGTCGGCGGTCCGGACCCGCGACGTTGAGATGGCTACGTGGAAGAGCAAGAAGCACTCGGTGGCAAACGCTGCCAATGATCCGTCGGGCGGGTCGGATGCGACGACGTCGCGGAGGTGCTGCAGCAGCGACTGCACCGGCAGCTGGCCGTTGAACGTCATCGCATACCGCCGAAGCAGCAGCCGGACGCACCGGACGCACCGCAGCCGCCACGTCGCGTCCGTCTCGACACCTACCCGATCCAGCACATGCCACGCCAGCAGCACTGGATCTGACACTTCAAACGGATCGTTCAGATCGCTCAACTTGGGCAGAAGCGGCTCCACAAAGTACCCGTGCACGACCAACTCGCGCTCGAACGACGAGTACCCGACTGTAAACTGGTCCGCATCCCACAAGTGGACGGACCCGCGGCGGCGGCCGGCCGCGTCGGTTGTCGGCGTCGGCGGCGGTGATGACGACATCGAGGAGGCTTTGGCTTCAAGGGCGGCGATCTCACGACGCAGCGCGACCTGCAGCTCGGTCAGCATGGCGCGCCGCCAGATCAGATTCGGTCCAATGTGTTCGTTCCTGGCTGCTGCCAGCACCTGCTGCCACGCCTCCCCTTGGCTCCTGGCATCGTGTAGCCATTTCTACAAGAAATACATGACCGAGTTCACTTTTACATTCGAAAGCTGTAGCCACGAGAACGAGGAGCTAGCTAGCTAGGTAGCCAGCGCCTATAGTGTCGGGTGAAACGGCTACCCCAAACACTGTTTTGAGAGCTAGCCATGCTACTGCAGTACATACAATCGTAGCCACGACGTAGCCGGGTAGCTACCAACCAATAGCCCACGGGTACATCATACCTGAAACTCGACGTGCGAGACGGATGTCGCTGTTGACGTGTATAGCCCTCCGACGGCGGACGAGAGCAGGGAAGACGACGAGGACGCCGCCGCCGCGGTGGTATTGGTGGTCGACGTACCCGCCGCCGACTGCGCGCTGAACCGCGGCTCGGATCGAAACGGCCCCAGCAGCAAACTCGACGCCGAGCCCGACGCCGACTTGGTGCTTTTCCGGATTGCCGCCATCGAGTACTTGGAGACCAAGTCGGGTCGGTCCTCCATCGGCACGAACAAATCCACGGGAAGCATCCGGTACATGGCGGCTTTGGTGCGGCTGTTGCCGGCGCAGAACATCTCGACCAGCGCCACCGCCTTATCCCGGAAGCTTGCCACGTCATCATCGTTATATTCATCTAGAGTCGCCACATTGTCGCTGTGCTACATCGTCGACGTTAGTGTAAAAAACGAATATCAAATATATATATATATAACTAGTATATAAAATAATAATAAATAATAAATAATAAAAAGAAATAAAAGTAATAAAATCAAAATGTCTACAATCAATCGAAAACAAAGCCTGCCTCTCTGCAAAACAATATGCCAATATATATATATATATATATATATATATATTCTACGTCGGGGTTAGTGTAATATCAAATATATATATATATATATATATATATATTCATAATATTGAAAATGAATAAAATATAATTAATAAAAAGAATAAAATTAAAATGTCTACAAAAATTAAAAAAAAGCCTATCTTTACTGTCGCGTGTTAAAAATTAATAAAATATAATTAATAAAAACAAAGCCTGTCTTTACTGTCGCGTGTGGATATATATATATATATATATCCACACGCGACAGTGGTGTACGTAGGTAAGAAGGGAGAAAAACCAAGTCGGGCAACCTCGGAACGATGTATGTCCGTGTCGAGAGCATGGGACAGCATGTACAGCAGGGCGCCGCAATCCCGCGCCGTGTCCTGGAGCACGGTGACCTGGGCGACATCTGCTACGGAGAACAGCTCGAGGAGGAGGTCCGCGGCGATGTGGCGCAGACTGGGAGAGGACGGCGGCGGGTAAATGGAGGAGGAGGGGGATGGACGGTGGTGGGCCAAATGCAGAAGCGTGAGTCGCGCGTTGAGCAGCGCGTCGGTCACCTAGTTGAGAGACTCACATGGCGAGGTGACGACATTGGCGCCAATGTACCCGATCCAGCGTCACCGCGTCCGACGTGTGCTTGTTGCCGACATACGTCCAATGAAAGATGCGGAGGGACGCTTGGAGGATCGGCTCGGCCGTCGACGACGGCAGCAGCACGGACGACGGGTGGTGCTGCGCCAGAAGAGACCCGAGGACCTGGAAGCCGAGGTCGTCGGCAAACGTGCGCTTGTTGAGCATCTCCATCTTGTCGCCGACTTCGGCGGACTTCAAGCCGGTCGGACGGGTCTTCATCATGAGAAACACTTGGAGCACGGACGAGGCCAATTGTGGCGACCACATCTACGACGACGAGGGTGACGATATGAAGTGGAAACGGGAGAAGGGGAGGATTGTACTACCATGCACGTGAGAAATGGCTTGATCGAGTACTTGGGGACGAGTTTGTGGAGCTCGCGCCATTGCAAGAGCCGTTTGAACGTGTCCAGGATCATGAGGACGACGTCCGACTCGTCGGCGGTGCTCGACGTGGCCGTGGTGTCCACGGCGGTCTTTAGCAGTCGATGCACGGAATCAAACAGACGTTTCTCCTTCACGTCCATTGATGCTGCAGCAGCGTGCTCCTCGGAGCTGTCGGTGCGTCGTCGTCGGCCGTCTGCTGTCTACGTCAGTCGAGGAGTTACATTGCGAGATTCACACAAGTGTGCGGCACGTACTTCCAACGGAAACACATTGCAGAACGTCTGCAGCACGCGCATGATGTCGTCCTTGCTGCGCTTCTTGCTGTCGCTGATCATGACGACGTCCTTGATGGCATTGCGCTGCTCCACGGACCCCGTGGTGCCCATATTAAGCTTGTGATGACGGCGGCTAATCCACTCTGGAACAACAGTAGTCCGGATAAAAGCCACCAATCCCAATGCTGGGAATTCGGAATGGCCAATCGAACGGTCAAGTTATCCGGATCGTGCTATGATCTGTCGCTGGATTGCCTCAAGGATGAATGACGAAGGGATGCCGCGGAAGGCAAGGGACGATAGTTCGAGCATTGACGTGGAAGGCACGGAAGCGTATGCATGTACATGAAGGATGCGATTCGAGGGGGTATTGCAGGCGGCGGTGGACCACCTCATTCCTTCGTCGGTGATCGTCGAAGAGTCGCCTGGACCATCGCTCGATGCAGATCGAATGCTACCTCATGAAATATCTTGCATTCGTCGACGTCATGTCCATGCTAGCTGCATGCTGCATACAGCATGTAGGACGGGGTGCGTTCCAAAGCAGGAACGCCCCCAGTATGTATGGTGGTGTGCGTGGTTCTATCCTATGCGACTACAGAAAGCACACAACTCCATGAAGCAAGGAATTCAAATGTGAAGTCATTCGAAGGAGAACACGACGTGGAGAATGGATGCAGACGGGGTGGAATGATTTAGAACACGCGGCGCACTTCGAACGTTCGACGGAGGTACGACATTTGCCAGAACACGAGCGACACGAGGATGGTGGCTTCGATGCATGACCACAGCACAATGCGACTGTTCGTGCTGTCCACAACTAATAACAACATGGTGACTGACATGCTTGATGGACGAATGAGGGGATTCCTTACCGCTGTGGTGGTAGACGGACTTGGCCTTCATGTACGACTGGGTGTCCTTGACTGTGTCCAAGTTCGTGTTGAGCTCGTACACCATGTCCTCGACCGCGCGGGCTTGCTCAATCTTGGTCGCGTCGGCATTCGACACGACATCGTGCGCCGGGTCGTCCGCGTGGAACGAAAACCCCACGCGGATGTTCACGAGGGTGGACTGGGCAAAGCACACGCGGTACATTCCGTCTTCGGGCACAGGACTCACGAAGCGGCCGGACGGACCTGTCTTTTGGAAGAGCGTGATGCCGCTGGGACTGCTCAATGTGGTCACCAGTTCGTCGCCCATGCCCCGCAGCACTTCGTAGTTGAGCGACATGCCTTCCTTGTACTTTTGGGACTCAAGGAAGAAGCATTCGGGATGCCCAGATGGAATGTCCGTGTTCAGGCCCATCACGAACACGAGGATACCAAGCAAGATGGCGGCGCGGATCGACATGTCGGAGCACTGCTAGGAACCGCAAAATGCAGCCGTGAAAATAATTATATAAATACCTGGTACTCCGGAGTATCCCATTGTATCACAAGAGTGAATTTAAAATTAGAGTTTAAATCCCATTACGCAGTATTATATTTTTGTGAAGATGTCAGGGAGAGCTCCATCATGGTGGGATCAGGTGCTGCTGTCACATGCAGGCTCTATGAACGAAGCGCGACGACGCCTGGACACTCTGTTCATCGTACATGCATGCATTGCCATCATCATCGGTGGCGCGTGCTTCCTTCTGCCGCATTCCCTCGCAGTATCGGTGCTCGGCGGGTCCGAGTACGGCCACCTGGTGCACGAAGTCGTGCGGTTGTACGGTGCGCTGACATTGGCGCAAGGGTGGCTCGTGTGGAAGACACGTCTCGTGGGTGATGGACTGGTCCGCAAGACATTCTGCCAAGCGTACTGCCTCTGCTTCACCCTCCAAGCGCTCGCGCTCGTCCGTGCGCAGGTGTCCTCCCCCGAGAGCCATTCGGTGCTCAACTGGATCAATATCATCGTCTTGGCGGGCCTGGGCACTGCGTACGGGTACTTTATCGTGTTCAAGACCATCAAAGCGTTTGAACTGCCGTAAACTACATGTCATTAACAGACGACTCATTATCCACCACTCCCTGTACATCATCTCGTTCGTCTAACGTCAGGTCGATCGTCGCATGTACCGCCGTCGCCGCCGCTGGATCCTTCGGCTCTTCATGAAGCACGACGGCTGTGGGTGCATGGACAGGAGCGACGGAAGGCTCCCCGACCAAAATGGGTGTGATTTTCCTCTTCTTGCGCACGGCCACCGCATGCACTGCCGACGCTCCATCGTCATTTTCGGGAATAATCACTTTGGTAAAGTGCAAGATGGACGACACGCCGACGTCGGCTTTGGCTTTCTTGGCGGCGAGTGTGGCGGGGGATTTGGTCGGGGACGCCACCGCGTGGCCCTGGGCACCAGCCTTCTTCCGTCCACGTGGCAGATTCTGCGACATCGTACCCCGCTGGATCGCCAAGTGCTGGGCCAAGTCTAGTGCCATCATGCCACGTGATCAACCCACAACCACCCAGTCTCTGAGGTTATCAATATATATATATATACTCTGTGACATGTGTACAGGTGATGACGTAATCCAACACCACACAAGGGGGGAACATGACGTTATCCAGATATGACGTTATATACAGTACTACACACCATGAGGGGGCAACGGTGTGCCGAGGTCCGTGTCTGACAACGTGATCAGACTCACATACCCGTCCAGCGACGACGCCGCCAGCTCGCGGCCGTCCGCCGACCAGCTCAGGTCCGTCAGATCAGCGTAATGCACGCGATCCACGACGCAGATTGGCCGAGATAGCTGTACATGATAACGTCATCGACGGATGTCGTAAGGAAGGGGCTACCTGGGAGTCGTACACGGCGACAGACGTGAGCGTGGCGACTGCAAACACGAGTCGGTAAGGCAGGCCAAACGTGTTGGAGGCGGCCGCGGGTCGAAGGGAGTACAATGTCGGGCTGCAGCGAATGGCGAGGACGCCCTTATCGTGCCCGGGGAGGTGGAACGCCGGCTCGTGGAGGTTCCCGCGCGCGTACACGTACGCCGTGTGTGCCGTCGCGTCGGTTAGACCTGTATGATGGGGTCAGAGAACGGCCGAGGGAGTTGGACGTACCGGCGGGAAGGAGGACGAAGGTGCCGTCGGGGGTCCACGCGGGTCGACGGGAGAAGGATGGGAACGTGTCGTCGTGGAAGAGGAGCTGCTTTGGCGGGGGCTTGACGACGTCGACTGGGGCGGCGGCTAAGGGAGGCTTGGCGGCATCTTTCTGGCCAAGCGCTCGAAGGGTATGTAGCAACTGACACTTCTTCTTCTTGGAGACGACGGGTGCTGGTGTGGGGGTTGCTGGAGAAGTTGCTCCACAACTGTGAAACGAAGGAGGTGGATGGTACCCGTGCAACGCATACACGCGCGAGGTGCGGTCGTTGCCAGTGGTCACTAGGAACTCGCTGAGGGGGTCCCATGCCACGCCCTGGACGAACTGCGAATGGTCCTTCCGTTTCTCGACCAGCTTGGCCGTCGGGACGTGCCAGATGGACGCCGTGTTGTCGACGGACACGGAGCACAAGTACTGGCTGTCGGGCGACCAGCTCAGGTCGGTGATGTCGCCCTTGTGGCCGCACGCGAGGAGGACGCGACCGACGTCGCTGTTGCTCGCGACGGTGCTCCAGTCCCATAAAGCATCGTCATTTGACACATGCTTTGGCCGCATCCATAACACGATCGTCGAGTCGTCGCTTGCGGACGCAAGGATCGATCCGTCCGGGGAGAATCGGACGCAGTTGACGCTGCGATCGTGAGCCGACAACGTGTACACGAACACGGGCAACGGGCCATCTACTGGCATGATCCACAGACGGACTTCCTTGTCCGAGCCACCCGTGGCAAGCACCGACGGGAGTACTGGTGGAGTAGCACTACCGGCGGACGCAGTCCCATTCACCGAGCCGGAGCTGCTTGTGTCGACGAGCTCGCCCGACGCATCTGGAGATGATGATGGACGCCTCAGGTAGTCGATAGACAGGACGGCTTCGTTCAGACCCGTCGGCCCGTAATGCCATCGGATCTCTGGCGTGTCGACCTTCATGGTACAACTGCCGCGCCACCTTTGTGAAAAAATGGAGGGAACGGTGTGGGTATCCGGATATCACACTACATTTACCGGATAATATATCCGGATGCCCCGACGGTTTCATTTCGAGTTTCACTATGGGCGGCCGGTTGAGTTTCCTGCGGCGAAAGCGCGCGAAACAGGCGGCGACGGTGCCGGATGCGGTGCCGACCGTCGTGGAAGCGCCGCCGCCGCCGCCCCCCGAAGTATTTGATAGCACGACGTTCTGGGAAGCGTTGAAGGGCATCCTACGCTTCCGTCTACCACAAGGGTCGGACTTGGTGCCGATAGACAAGTCGACACTTCATATCCACGACGCAACCAAGTTAAGTGACGACGAACTCGACGACGTGAAAGAAGTGAGCAAAGCTCTGGGAGATCGATTGACAACGAAGAAGGAGGATGCGGCGATGGAGCTCTTCACTTATGCGCTGTCCCTTCTCGCCATAGGCAACACCGTAGCGGCATGGTGCGTATGCTTTGCAAATTTGTCGAGATGCATGAAGAAATCACAAGATATTCTAGCGACGAGTTCGTCAATGTTATCGCAACGGACCCATCTTTTGGACGAGCCTACACGAATTTAGCGCATACGTTGCTCTTGGACACGCAGGACGACCCCGCAACGCTGGAGCGCGTCGTGGGGTACTTGGAGAGCGCTTTAAAGTATGATGACATGGAGATACGCGAAAACACGGTAACGGCCACGTGACGTCGATCCCATCATCCCAATAGTTGACGACGACGTTTGCAGATCCTGCTGGCAGAAGTGCAATCGCTGCTAGGCAACCACGCCGCTGCGTTGGACGTGTACGGTCGCTTGGTGCGTCCTCCATCACTTGCTCGCCCGCTCTATGTTGTTGCTTCTTGATGGTGCTACAATGATGCAGACGGACGTGGAGAAAGAGTGGGAAAATGTGTTTCATATGGCAAGGTGCGAGTGGGCTCTGGGGCGATTCGATAAGAGCATTGCGTTGCTGGACACGTTGCAGTTAGATGCCAACGACGCCATGGATCCTTCCATGTCCAACAAGCGCCTCGTCCTTGCCGACGCGGAGGCGCTGTTCATGCGACCTCATGGCGGCGCCGACGTTGCCGCCAGTTGACATCGTCCAGATTTTTTTGTTTCCCCCGTATTTTAATAAACAGAGCACAACAAATTTAAATCCCTAGCAAACTGTCACGAGGTCGTTTTTAAAATAAATATGATTTATATATATTGTGCTATATAAAGCAATAATTTTATTATATTATTCGTGTGGATTTTAAAAAATATTCAAACATTAACAAACGTTCAAAATTCAAAGCCGCGAAGATTGCGCTTCCTCCATTTGGACACATGCCCGCGGCGACGGGAAAGGTTCCAGCAGTGCTCCTGCGGCCACCCGCTGGCATTGACGCCCAGCATCCCATCAATGCGTTGGCTACTCATGGAGATCCAAGCGGTGAACTGACTGCACCTGCCAAGTTTTGGGTCCAGCACTCGCTGTATCCGACACTGAAGAAAGCGTGTGGAACGAAGGATGCACCTGGTATCCGCAAACAAAATGCATCCCGCGTGCTCTCGGAGCTTCGCCAAGCGCGTTCCGTCGTGGAAACGCAGTTGGAAGACTTTCATCGGGGCCTGCTTGACTTGGATGCTTGGCTCACAAACGTCTCGCCGCCGGTGCAATTGGTCGGCGGCGATGGCGGCGGCAGTGCCAGTACCACAGACGAAGTTAGGGAGAGGCGAAAGAAAAAACGACGGAGGAAGGTCAACGCTTCATCATCCGAACTTCCAGGAGAGACCGCTGTCGACCTGGCGCCATCGTTCGACGTGGATGCCATGGACATGGGTAGGTGCATCAAGTTCTAGTGAATTCCTTCCATCTTGATTGTCATGACGTTGTAGATGCACCTTGCACCACCTCTGAATGTTGGCAGTACCTACGTGCATCCTCGTTCTTCGCACCAGTCACACAGGACGTCGTCGAGCACATATTAGCGCCGCTCCCGACGACACTTTTCACACAACCCGACGAGTGTATCGACGATGGCATTGCATGTCCCACCTACGACGATCCATCTTGCACACGAGCATGTTCCTTGTCCGAGGTACGTTCGTCCATCTTGACTTCCATGAGATCAAACAACGAATCATGACGACATGCAGAAACTCTTGGCCGCACTCGTCGACATCCATGGACCGTCCCCCACAACCTCCGCCCCCGACGAAGGCGACGATGAAGGTGACGGCGTCCGTCCTTCCCACGACAAGCACCCCCTCGGTGGTTCCCACGACGCTCCGCCTTCGTACCCTGCGACCGACGACGTGCCGTCCACGTCCAAACTTCAACACGAACTGGCCCTCGTCGGCCTCGTTCGTCCGCCTCCTCCGTCCGTCCATCCACCTCCGTCCTCCGGTCATGACACTGGTGACGTCGCCGCCGTGTTTGGCGGAGCTCCAGACGTCGAGAGTCGGCTTGCCCAAGCGACGAAAGCGTGCCTCGCGCTGCATGCATCCACCAACGCCATCAAAGCTTCCCTTCGAGACCGCATCTATCTTTGCCATCATCCGCGGTACACCACATTGAAACATGTGATCGATTGAACATGAACTGGATATATATATACATAGCATCGACCACAAGGCGACGACCCGCGACGACCACGCCCACGTAGTGACGCAGTATCGCAAGTTGAGCAAACGCAAGGCGGACGACGCCCGACGTAAACTCCGACGGACCGCCAAAGCTACGTCCGCTAGGAAGCAGCAGCAGCAGCACCTCCTTCAATCGTCCTCTGCACGCCGCCAACAACCTCTAGACCACCGCCCCCCATCCGGACACCCCCCCGACCAACTCGACCCACCAGCATCAGTCTCAATAACCTAACGATATGTACCTGTGACGTCGCAATCCCTGAGCTTTATGCGATATTGTTGACAACCAAAATGCACAGAAGAATTTAGCCAATCAAGTTGCAGGAAATCATCAGTTCAACCAATCAACAGTTACTTGATGTGTGACTTGAATTAGTGTGACAGTCATTTCCTCTCTTTTTTATTAACGTTAATACAAAATTTCAGAAACAAATCGATCGATAAAGACTACAGATAGGCCATAGTCGTTTTACTATTAAACTTCTTTCAGTTAAACCCACGAAATGTTGACGTTAAAGGATTAGTAATTACGTTGTTTACCAGGTAATTAGGTTAAACGTCCTGAAAAATCCGGATACAATGGAAACTTCGTACGGTAAGTGCTGAATACTGTACAAAGACCAAGATATACTTGATGGTCCCTTTTCAAACTGTCCATATATATTTGCCGGTTGGTTTAAATTCTATTAACGTTATTGTGCTTTCGAGTGAAATTTCATTGTGTTGTGGCGCCGTTGGTATTTAAATCGATTTGATTGGCTACTTCAGATGAGCTCAATTAAAACCTTCTCAATGAAATTCAACCAATCAGATCGATTGTGGATCGGTTTGGTCGGCGCGATTCGATTGCACCCCAAATTTGTATCAAATCGACAATACTCGATTAATTCTTCACCAATCGAAAATCTGAACCGTAAGTTTGTCCAGTTCTAAGGTTATTTTTCTAAATAATATCAATACAACTGTCAAAAGACAAGGCATTTTTTGTGAATATATATCAGCCCAAAAGTATAAATTTTGCAAGTTCAATACAGTTTTGGAAACTGAAGTCTTCGACCTATGAACACAGGGGGGCGGGTTGTTGTGTGGTAGTATTAGTCCGGTTATCCGAGTGGAGGAAAGTCGGCATCCATCGAGTACGTCGCCGGCCCGGCAGGCGGCGGCGGTTGGTTCCGTCCGCCTTGGGTGTAACTCGATGCCCGTGGAGGTTGAGGCTGGCGGTAGTAGCCGTCGGATTGGAATGGGGAGGCGGGGGGAGGAGGAGGAGGCGGGGTGTAGTACTCGTACGACGGGTACCGCGGCGCCTGGGGTGAGTTGTATGACTGCGTGTACGACGGGGGGGGTCCGCGGGGCTGGTGGTGCCTCGCAAAGTCCGGGTCGTTGAGTTCCTTTTGCCGGTCTCTGTATTGCGCCTTGGATTGCTTCCAGTCTTGCTGGTGAGGAGCATGATGATGATGTGGGTGAGTCGTCGCGCCATGTTGCGGTTGCTGGAGGTGTTTGGAGGTGGGGGTAGGTCGGGTGGAAGGCGCGGCAGGCGACTTGGTCGACGATGGTTGGTTGGCTGCTGCAGAGGAAGCAGAGGCTGTCGGCGGGACGGACGCGACGCCCTTGTCCGGCGCGGCCTCGTCGCCGAAAATGCGCGCGCGGGCTTCGGCATACGCTTTCTCGCGGTCCTGCATGGAACGAGGGTCGCTGGACGCAGCGGGCGTCTTGTGGTGCTTGTGGGCCGTCCCAGCGCCTTTCTTCCGGGACATGATCTTGGGGGGATGCGCGGGGGTGTGGTGGGTCGGAAGGGGCGGCGCCGTGTCCGCGGCCAAGTCGATGAGCAAGATCGAAGGCACGGCGCATCGAGGGGTCTTGAAGAGAGTCACGACACGCACGGCGTTGGGGTCGTAGCCTGTCTACACGAACCATAAGATGGAAAGAGGATATGGAAGGAGAATGACCTACTGCATGGTAATAGTCGGCGGTCTGGTGCTCCAAATGACAGCGTTCCGCGAGGCGATGCACGATCAGGCGATGGTACGACGACAGAGACGGCAGCACGAGTTCGTGCTCGCTACGTGGGAAGGGTTAACGAGGAAGCGCAGACTGTGTGGGAGATATCGAGGACATACCGCGGATTTTTTAGAAAGGTCACGATTTGATCTTCGAATTGAAGCAGGGTGAGCCGTTCGCGCGAGTTCTCGAGCGCGGCCACCAGAACGGGGTCCAATGGAGACAGCAAGGACACAGCAGTCGCTGTTGCACGACTCACGGGGCTGGACACAGACGACGACGCAGATGTAAGAGGAGGGTGTTGGTGCCCGTCCACTGAAAGCGGCGATGGTGCCTTCTGCGGCGTGCTTGGCGGTCCCCATGGCCCCGAGGCATGCGCTGCTAACGGTGGATCTTGCGCATCCACATGCATCTCGGACAACTTCCTAGACATCTCCACCTCGGCGTGGTCCCAATCTTCGTCTTCAATGGGGACGCCCTTGGACGACATGTTGGCGCCTCGCGGGAGGTTTAACAGACTTGTGAATTGTATGGTGATTATCCGGAATTCAGATAGCATCCCCCCATCGATTGGCTGGTGGAATCTACATCCGGATACAGTCGCATGCGGTCGTCATCGAGAATGGGCAATGCAAGTGGTAGGAGGTGCCGCGGCCTCATGCCGTAGGACATGATTGAGATGGAACAGCATAGCTCCTTGATGATAGAGAACGACATATCTATATGCACGCGAGCCTCGTCCCCGGGCTCGTCTATTGACATTCAATAAGGAAATCAAGCGTGTTAAAGTAGTGCGAGCAGGTGCATTTCGCCAGGAAAGGGAGCAGGCTGCTGATGTTTCTAGACAAGTCGAACGAGGGAGCTCGCGGGAGACGCCGGAACAACATACTGCGCATTCATGGGAGCATACATAGTGCTGGATGATTCCTATATATGGCGAAACGAGGGGCGTGCGGACACCTCCATTGGGCTGCCAGCGGTGGTCGAGGAACAGATATCATGTGCAGCGGTGGTTTTCGGCCAATCACGTTGTGGTATTTCATCCGGATAGGCCGGATAACTTGAGAACTGGGGATGCTGGCGCAGTTTTGGCATTTGCCGGCGACGAGAGGATGGCGGACAAGCCCTTGCGAGGTAGGAGCATGCGGAGGGGCTCTGAGCATGTGGAGATGCGTGCAGGGGTCGTTTGTTTCGATGGGTCTCATGGAACCGGTCCTGTAGAGTCTCAGCATGGGAAGAAACGCCGCGCGGAAGCCTTGGAACTAGAAAAAGAAGCCGAGGAGTGGACGGCACCGACGGCATCTGGGTCCGCAGGAGGTGTGCGCAAGATCCGACTAGGAAAACGATTCCAAGCAGTTCTCCCTGCGCTTCAGACGAGTACCACCGCCAATCCTTCGTCCACGACACCCCCTGACGTCCGCGTGAACCTTCCACGTCGAATCTTCTCTGCTCAAGCTCTCCAGGGTACGTCCTTTCCTACCCTTTCGTCCATTTTTCCTCATCACGTCATCAGAATCGGTCAATTCCTCCGACGTCACCGCTTTTCTCCAATTCGCATCGACGTTAAGTCCAGGGTATGTTCATGCCACGCCCCACGCGACGACTGCAAACGCGTTACACATTCTGCACCAACACAACTGGAACGTCTCGTCTGCATCCTGCCATCTTCTAGCGTCACATGCGTACGCGCCGCCGCCATCCTCGTCGCCCGTCGACAACGAAGACCACCCCAAGCTGAAAAAACAGCACGTTCCTGTCAAGCACCAGCAATGGCTCGTGTCCTTTTACCTTGCGTTTGCCACACCAGTGTTCACTGAGACGTCGCTAGAGTCCCTTCGGACACTCCATCGCACGTGTCCGCTCGCTGACCATGCCGCGGAAGCCACTGCCCTTCGCGCGTTTTTAAGTCGTGTCGACGCGTGGGTCGCTGCCGCCGAGGAAGCTACTACCACCCCCAACACCGACGAAACCCAGCCCACCCCGTCCCGCAAATCGTCAAGCAAAAAGCACCCGCCGTCCGGCCTGTCAACCAGCCCCGCCGATTTGCATGCGCTGCTGCACACCGCGACGGCCCTGCGATGTCACGACCTTCCGGTCGCCCACGCCATGACCAGTCGACTGAACGCCTTTGAACTCGCCAAGACGCGCCTCCTTGATGCCCTCGACTCGTCCGTTCGGCCCAGTAGCGTCAAATCGTCGACTAGTACTACTAGTACATTGACCATCCACGGCCCCCCCAAAAAGGCGGGTTCTAGTACGAGTAGTAGTACTAGTACTAGTACTACTACTATCGACCAACTCAAAGCGCTGTGCGCCGAGGTGACGTCGTTTGGGCTGGCGTTTGCAGAAGCGTCTGCGGTGGCCCATGTGATTGCGGCTGCCGACGCCGTTCGAGGCGAGATTCAAGCGCTGCTGGGTCAAGACAAGGTGAGCGTCCCTGCGATCCGTCTCGTGCTGGCCAAGGTGGCCGCGCTTCCCGTCGATTTGAGCGATGACGTGGCACCACTCAAGGTCAAAATGACGTCGGCGCAGAAATGGCTCGAGCGCGCACGGAAGTGCATGCCTCCGACCAAACGTTTCAGCTCTCGGATCACAGACACCCCCCATGGAGCTAGTACTACGAGTAGTAGTAACCCCCGCGCCAAGATGCACCTAGACGCGGTCCACGAACTGGTGCAGTGCGCGCCAGTGGACGACCAATCGAGTGAAATGCAGGAGATGGAGGACCTGCTGGCGTACGCAGATGCGTGGGGAGCGCGCGTCGACGCCGCGATGACGGTGGACGAGGACCTTCCAATCGACATGCTGCGTGAGCTGCTGGAAGAAGGTCAAGACATGCCGGTCGTGATGGAGCGCACGACGGCCCTCGAAGCTTGGATTGATGCGCGAGAGTGGGAGGCGACGGCTCTGGCTGCCACCAAGGAGGACGACAGGAGGGGAAAGAGGACGGCGGACGGGTGTTCGCTGGACGAGTTGCATGCGTTGCTGGATGACGCCAAGGAGATCCGCGGCAGGCTCAAGCACCAGACGTGGCGTCCTCGCATCGAAGCGACGATTCAATCGAGTGTGACGACGGCCGAAGCCTGGATTGGTCAGACCCAGCAGCTTCTCGGGATGCCCGCGTGGTCCAAGATGTTTGCCGGCAACAACGTTCGAGGGGGGCGGGGACCAGATCGACGGACGAAGGGGGTCAGTGCGGGGGTGCCCTCCGCAGATACAGCCACGACGACGACGTCTACCAAGCGATCACTGGCAGAATTAAAAGCACTCGTGGCCCAACTGCAACCCCCCGAGCATGCGAACACGTCGACGGACCTGGAACACCTCGACGGCAGTGGTGGGGAGGACGACCGACGACCTGTGAGAGAGGCAGGGGACGGCGACGCGACGGACAACGGAAAGACTACGTGTGTGGTGGACCTGTCCGAGTTTGTGTCCCCCCTCAAGGCGCTGATCAGCCGCGGCGACGAGCTGATGGCGACCTGCTCGGCGTTGGATGTGACTGCCGCCACTGCCTACGACACGGCACGAGGCCTCGTGGAGGCAATGGACGCGTTCCCGTGTCACCTCGAAGGCCACGCGTTGCGGGAGAAGGTCGCAGTTGCCACCACGTGGCGGGCAGCCGTCCTCGCTGTGTGTGAAACCGACCGGACCAAGCACACGGGTGGTAACCATGCCTCTCCAACGCCCTACGCAAGTCGTCGCGTGATTAAAAAGTCGTCGTTGTACGAGACTAGTACTACTAGTACTAGTACTACTAGTCCTGCCCCAGCGCCACCTTTGACGTCGCGTCCGAGTACAACATTGGACGATTTGCGGGCACTGGAAGCCACGACGCTGGCGTTTCCATTTCCAGACGAACGAGCGCGGATCCGCGACGAGATTGCTGCCGTCGTTGCTTGGCAAGCTCAAGTCCGAGACGCCCTCCACAGCGACGTGGCGACGACGGCATTGGCAGCGTGTCGGCAGTTGGAGGCGCTCGACGGCGCTCGGTGCCGCCCGCGAGACGACGCATCACGTGACACGGCGACGACGGACCGTTACCACGACGAAGACGTGCACGTTGCAATGGCGCAAGTGCTGGTCACGGCGCCGCCACCGGACAAGACGGCTGTCGACGAGGATACAACCAAGATGGGTGCTGCCGACGACGATTCCAAGGCGGCGACTGTAGCATTGGGTGATGCGCTGGTGAATGTGATTCAAGTGATCTCTGGCTGCCGCACCAAACAGGCTGACCAAAACAACAGTGACACGAGGAGTAGTGCGATGATGGTGGCAGTGGAGTGGTCGCCGATGCTGAGCCAGATCGACCGCAGCCTCGCGTACATTGCGTCATTGGACGCCAAGGCCAAACAAGAAGACGACGACCACGACCATCCATCTGCCGCGGCGACCGCCGACGCGCACAAGCAGACTTTAGAAGCGGTGGCGGCGTGGAAAGCGCAGTTGGAATCCCTCTTGTCCTCGTCGAATGCGATCGTGTCGACGTTCGAAGCGACGGCGGTCACGTGGCTACTCCACGCGCTCGAGTGGTTGGTGGCGACTCGGTCGTACGACGAAGACGACGACAGTGAGGACACTGCGACGTCAGTCATTGCCCGAGGCAACCACCTGCGCTCGACCTGCCCCACTTCTGGGGCCGTGGAAGGATTCAACCATGACGACATGATGCATGAATGGCGGCAAGCAACGCTGTGGCCGCTGCACCATCTCGAAGCCCAGCGAGCCGCGACGGCGGCGTGGGAGGCCTCGCTCGAGGCCCAAATGAGTACGCGCACGTTGACTCTGGGCCACATCGACGCAGTCCTTTCCGAAGCCGACGCCGTGCAGGCCGACGACCGACCGGTGTGGGTGGAGCTGAGAAAGGTCAAGACGTGGCTGGTGAAAGCGAAGAAGGTGCTCAAAGCCAAACAAACGGCCAAGCTGCCGTTGCACACGCTGGGCAGTTTGGTGGACGAGGGTGGCAAGCTCAAGATCCGGACGGGGGTGTGGGCCGCGCTCGAGGCCGAGCACGACGCGGCGGCGCAGTGGGAAGCCAAGCTCAAGGCGTCGGGGCTGGACGTCGGCCAAGCAAAGATTGCCACGCTGGTGCAACTGCTCGCAGAGTTTGACGCTCGCAAGTTTGTCGTCGACATGGACATGCACCGGGACGTGCTCGTGTCCGCGACCGAGCAGTACTGCATCTGCCGACAGCCGTACGACGGGTTCATGCTCGGCTGCGACCTCTGCGACGACTGGTTCCACGACACGTGCGTAGGCATCTCCAAGGAAAAGGCTGAAAAGGTCGCCGACTACGTGTGCCCGTCGTGCGGGCTGCTCGTCGAGTTGAAACGGCTCGTGAGTGTCGCGGACGAGACAGCAACGACGTCCGAGTTGCTCGCGAACGAATCGACACACGGACACGACAAGGCGCTCAGTGTGGCGCTGCGCAAAGTGAAAAAGGAGGAACGCGATGTGGACAAGTCGACGGTGGCGCTGGTGGAACTGCACGCCCAAGTCACGGCCCTCGGTCAACATGTGGCGTACTTGGAGAAGATGCTCCATGACAACAACACGGTCGCGGACAAGGGCCAGCCGTCCAACGGAAGTGGTGCGCTGCCCAGTCTGCTGCAACACAACCATCTCCACCACCACCACCCCCCTCCGACTTCTGCACCCCCCACCCCCCATGCGTCCATGCATCCGCTCTTCAAGGGGTACCCGCCGCCGTCGCTCCTGCGCACCCTCCCACCGTTTCCATCGTCGTCGTCGCCGTCGCAACCTCTCCAGACCTTGCAAGTTCCGTCGCAGCATTTTTTGCAACCGATGCCACCACATCAGCAGCAGACTGCCAGTCCTTCCCACCATCACCACACCCACCAGCACCATGGTGGCGGACTCACGCTACCGCCGCTGCCGTCGTCCATGAATGCATCAACGGCTTCCCCGCTGCACTTGCTCTTGGCCAAACCTACATCGTCGATGCAGGCATCGCCAGCAGCACCATCATCGCAGGCTGGTTCAGAGGAGACCACGGCAGCAGCACCTGGTCCAACGAATAGTGCTGCGACGCCCGCTTCCTCGTACTCCACCGTGTCGTCGCAAGAGATTGAGCTCACGCGATTCAAAATGGAACATTACAAACTCAAGCAAATGGCCGTGGAGGCCGAGGCCGCGTTGACTCAGTCCAAGGACCGGCTGCGGCTGGCGCGGGCGGCGGTCGACAGTCTGGTCACGACGCGCGACGTGTGGCGACCGAAAGCCCAGCATTGGTGGCAGCAGGTGCAGTTTGTGCTGGCGCAGTTGGTCGTGGACAAGAAAGCGTTCGACCTGCGACTGTTGGCGCAGTGGGCGGCCGAGTGCGAAGCGTTCTGCGACGCGTTCCCGGCCGTGCTCGCGATGAAGAAGGTGCTGCATGCGATTCCGTGGACAATCGACGTGTTCACGCTGCTGCATGGCACACCCAAGCCCGCGTACGAGGCGCTCGAGGCGGTGCTGGCCCAGACGAATCAAGTGCACGAGCCCAAGGTGCTGCTGCCGCTGCGAGGGGTGCTCCAGCGCACGGACCAGTGGAAGGCGCGGACGCAAAAGAGCGTGGTCAAACTGCTGGCGGCCAAAAAGGTCGAGACCGCCAAGATCCAACATGTATTGAACGAGTACCTAAAGATGCCTGTTACGTGTGCATGGGGACGCAAGCTGGAAGCGCTCGTGGTCGAGCTCGAGACGCGGGACCCCGTGTTCCCGCCGCCGACCATCGATGTGACGCCGCCGCCGTCGCCGCGATTGTCACTAGCAACGGCGCCGTCGGATGCAACCGCGACGTTGAAGCGCAAGCCGAGCAAGAGTAGTACTGGTGGGTCGGCAAGAAAGAGGTCGAAAGGGGCAGATGGGGACGTGGCCAAGAAGGCCAAGGCCTCCAACAGCAGGGCCCGGACGGTGACTTCCATGACCGGACCGGACGTAGTGTAATATATGGACGTGCTAGGAGTATCTGTGTTGCAATAAAGTTATGAGGGAAGGAAGGACGTGGAGTGTGATTGGCCACGATCGCCAAAACGGTTTCAGATTCGGCCAATCAAATGTCACGCACGTTTTGCAGCCGAGCCGCCGCGATGATTGATGACACATGTGATGTAGAAGAGATGCTTTACAGTGTGGTGTCATGTACATGGAGTATGGGAGGACAGATGATGTCATTAACGCTTGTGTGGTGCCAGAAGAAGTGTCATGCTGAGTGACTATAATTAGAGCGCCGTTTCATTCAAGTGAAACTCCCTGTGTTCCAAGACGTGACTCTTCCCTCATCGACCGACACTTGAGCCATGCAAGGCGGCTTCGAATATGCCTCCCAGCCGAGGTCGGTGGCCGTGAAGCGGTCCAAGTACCGCGAACCCACCGCTCCGTACGTCGTCACCATGTCCCAGTCGCCAGAACTACGTCTGATGGTTGTATTTGCTACGTCTGTCCTCATGTAGAGCTTCGAACAACGACAAGGGACAGAACCTCATGTACGATCGCCGCATTGTTCGAGGTAGTACCTACGCCAAGCCGGTCGTCCTCGAGGTACCCCATTGGATTGTTCTACTGCCGTCTAGCCTGACATGTTGCCCAGGACACAGCTGCGACGTCCCCCGCACGTCCGTCGCGGCTGCCCAAGAAGGTTCAAGAAGTGGACAGTCTGGCCAGTTCGACTCGACCGCTCACTCCACCGCCGATGGATGGTCGACAGCACATGGACATCCAAACGGAGAACTACTTGGAGGAACTGACAGACAAAGTCCCTGAAGCGGACGTCGAGACGCAGACGGAAGCCTTTATGGACCAGTTGCCGGTACCTCTGTTTGTGCCGCAAAAGAGGGGCGTCGACGCGAGCACGCAGATCGATCATGGCGACTTGTTCGATTTTGACCTGGAAGTAGCACCGATCTTGGAAGTGCTTGTGGGCAAAACGCTGGAAGTGAGTGTGATGGAGGTGCTCGAAGAAGAGGAGGTCAAGGAGCTGCGCACCCGACAAGACATATTTGAGCAAGCGCGCAACGCCGAACTGGCTGAAGTCCAGCGGCTCGAGGCAGAGGCGAAGCGGAAGCAGGAGGAGAAGACGCGGCGACTGGAAGAGGAGAAGGCGCGGGTGGTGGCGCAGGCCGAATTGCAGGAGAAGCTGGCGGCACGGTCGTTCGCCAAGCATTACCTGGCAGACTTGCACACGGCGGTGTTCTCGACACTCGTCACGACCGGCCACTTCCAGGACCCCATGGAGAAGGAAGTCACGGAAGCGTTCATGCCGTACTTGATTCAACGGGCATGTGTGAACGTCGAGCAAATCGCGTTCTCCCGCGCACTTGCCGAAGTGTTGGTCGACGAAGCGATCCACAAGACGTCGTCGTCATTCGATCCCGTTAGAGTAGTCAACAGTTCGCCAACGTCGTCCGTGTAGTAGTAGTATTAATCACAGATTCATGCATGTATATATTACATATCGTGTGTCCTCTCCATGTCCGTGGCGGCAGCGGTGGTCCAAGTGTCAGCATAAACTTCCGTGGGCGTTGAAACCGTCGACATCCACGAGTGGCCAATGGCCTTGCAGATCAAAGCGTATCCACCAATCCCCGATCACCTGGATCGAATAGATCGTTTTGATTGGCTAGAATGCGAGCTTGAGTCTCGTGCTATTTTTAGGCAACGGATTTCCATATAGCTCCATGTTTCGACATTCAAGAAACCCCCCGCTTGCGATCACATCTCCAGCATGTTCAAGGCGAACGATCAAGGCGAAGATGATAGTGTCATCGACAGCATCCCCGAGACCCGTGACGATAGGCAAGACAAACTGCGCAAGGCGTTCGCCGAAGGTCTCGGCACGATGATCCTCGTTCTGATCGGGGACGGCGTCGTCGCGCAGACCGTGATCTCGCAGCAAATGGAACTTCGCAACGCCAAGCTCACGTCCAATCCGATGGACGTGACGGCGTTTGCCGGTGACTGGATGTCCATCTCGCTCGGGTTCGGCATTGCATTGATGCTGGGGATTTACGTGTCCGGCGGCGTCAGCGGCGGCCACCTCAACCCCGCCGTGTCCATCACCATGGCCGTGTTCAAGAAGCTCGAATGGTCCTACCTTCCGTACTACATTGGAGGCCAAACCGCCGGCGCGTTCCTAGGCGCGGTGTTCGTGTATCTGGGGTACCGTCCGGCGTTCGTGGACCTCAACATCTGGGACCAAACCACTGCCGGCATCTTCGCAACCTACCCCAAGTCCCACATGACGCTCGTGGAAGGCTTCATCGACGAAATCGTCGGTTCGTTCCTCTTGCTCCTCGGGATCTTTGCGATCACCGACAAGCGCAACAACCCCGCCGACCCCGGCAGCCGCCCCGCCATCATCGGCATGCTCCTCGCGGGGATTGCCATGTCCTTTGGGTACAACACCGGCTTTGCGCTCAATCCCGCGCGCGACTTTGGCCCGCGCCTGTTCACGCTCATGGCTGGGTGGGGCGGCAACGTGTTTGTGTACGGCAATGGATACTTTTGGGTACCGATCTTCGCCCCCGTTTTTGGCGGCCTCGCCGGTGCGTTCGTGTACACGTACTGCATCGAGCGATTCCATCCGCAATACGTTCCGGGCAACCGACCTAGCTCCTCCACCATCGACGAAGACATGGCGTAGTAGAAGCACCTGAAAAGAGTCTTTGCAATATACTTACACATCACATTCAGTTATGCCTTCTACATGTTCAAGTTGTGATGCGCTCTGGCAACTGTCTTCACTGGGAGCAGTACCTATCCTCCTCCAAGTGCTTGTGAAGGTGTGGCGGGGAGGCTCTGTAGGTAGATAGAGTCATCATGTGTACTTGATGCGTGCTGTCACGTGGAGCTATCTCTGGCACGTTCACCCACGTGTCGCCATCATGTGGTCATCCCAAAGGATATCCCCAGCAGATCTTGAATCTAATTGTATCTTTTCGAAGGATTGTTACAGTCAATGATTGGTGGGTTTTTCTGGAAAGCTCCAATTTCAGCCAATCATAGTTCGTTTCAGCGAACAGTCGCCAACCACCCGGCGCTTCTCCACCGCACATGGGGTGTTCACTTTTGAATCGTCGTCGACCATCTACATGTTCGGTGCGTCCACATGCCGCCGTAGTCTCCCATCTGTATACCTCATGCATGTCGATGTGTGTAGCTAAGGCCCTTCGCAGCAACGTCCACGTCGTCGCCGGCGTCGGTGCGTTCACCCTCGGCATCGCCGGAGGTCTCAACCGCCCCGCGACGGAATCCTCGTCGACGCACTCGGCGCTGAACGAAATCGCGCTACGTTTGCGTGCGATCGAGCAAGACTTGGGCCTCAAATCCCCCAACGAAGGCAAGCCCGAGTACAACAACTACCCCGTGCTCACACCCAAGCACAAGTCGCTCATGGCCAAGCACATCACGCCCGAGATCTACACCAAGCTGGCGGGCCGCAAGACGTCGCTCGGATACACGCTGGACCAAGCGATCCAAACGGGGGTGGACACGCCACACCTGGGCGTGGGGATCGTCGCGGGGGACGAGGACTCGTTTACCGTGTTCAAGGAGCTCATGGACCCGATCATCGAAGGGTGGCACGGGTACAAGCCCGAGGACAAGCACCACTCGGACTTGGACTACACCAAGATTAAGAACGGCGACATTCCCGCGTCGTACGTCGAGAGCACGCGCATCCGGGCGGGTCGCAGCGTCCGCGGCCTCGCGCTCCCACCGGGCACGTCGCGCGGCGAGCGGCGCGAAGTCGAGCGCGTGCTGTCCAAGGCGCTAAGCAACCTCACGAGCGACCTCCGCGGCAAGTACTACCCGTTGTCCAAGATGACCAAGCAGGAGGAACAGCAGCTGATCGACGACCACTTCCTGTTCCAAAAGCCCGGAGGCGGCACGTTGCTCACGAACGCCGGCGCGGCGCGCGACTGGCCCGACGGCCGCGGCATCTTCCACAACGACGCCAAGTCGTTCCTGGTGTGGGTCAACGAAGAAGACCACATGCGCGTCATCTCGATGGAGAACACGGGCAACGTCAAGTCCGTGTTCGAGCGCTTTGTGCGCGGCGTAAACGGCGTGGAGAAGGTCGTCAAGGCCGAAGGGCGCGAGTACATGTACGACGACCACCTGGGCTTCCTCTGCACGTGTCCGTCCAACCTCGGGACGGGTCTCCGCGCCAGCGTCATGATCAAGTTCCCCAAACTGTCGGAAAACTCGGACCAGTTCTACGCACTCTGCGACGTGCTCGGACTCCAAGCGCGCGGTTCCAAGGTATGTACCTTATATTGTACGACGTAGGTACATAGTGGCCATTTGGAAGGTGATGACGGTGGCCATTTGGCATAACGTTAGGGCGAACACTCGCCGCCGGGCCCCGGCGGGGTCTATGACGTGTCCAACAAGGCACGTATCGGGTTTTCCGAAGTCGAGTTGGTGCAGACCATGATCGACGGCGTGTGGAAGCTCATCGAGCTCGAAGAAGACCTGAAGAAGGGCTTGAGCATCGCCGACAAGGTCGCCAAGCTCGGTGTCAAGGCGGGCGGCGCCAAAGGGGGACACTAAGTGGCCCATCTGGAAGCTTTCGTGGCCATCTGGGAGAGCCTTCGTGGCCATCGGAAGAGTCGAGAGAGGATGCATGCATAACTAGGACTGTAAATGAAGTTCAACCATTTCGTATGGCTTGATGCAATGTCGATTTGATACAAAGGGTGCAATCGAATCGCGCCGACCAAACCGATCTGATTGGTTGAATTTCATTGACATGGTTTTGATTGGC
Source organism: Aphanomyces astaci (assembly GCF_000520075.1). NCBI lineage: Eukaryota > Oomycota > Saprolegniomycetes > Saprolegniales > Verrucalvaceae > Aphanomyces > Aphanomyces astaci. The sequence continues at coordinate 120,398 of NW_009798332.1, read as the reverse complement.
TAATAATGTTGAGCTCATCTGAAATAGCCAATCAAATCAATTTAAATTCCAACGAGAAACCACAACACGAAATATTTCACTTGAAAGCACAATATAATATATATGTATGATCTAAGTGTGCTTGATATATTGACGTTATCATTGAAAGAGATCGCGGAACCCTCGTTGCTGGTCGGGGGTGAGGGTGTCGGGGAAGACAACGTTGAATTTGATGTGGAGGTTGCCTACAATCCAGCATGGCATCGTTGGGACAAATGGGGAAAAAGTCCCAATTTACATACCTCGTTCCGACGCCATTTGATGACGTGGCATGCCTTCGTGAGCCAACGTGACCACTTGGCTGGGCTCGGTGATCTCGTTCAACCGACGCACGTCCACCGTGCGACCGTCCAAATGCACAAACGATTTGGAAAATCCCACCAAAGCCTATTCCATGAGTAGTTTCGTTGGGAAAAGTCCCCAAAGCACACACACGACGGGGAATTTTCCTCATGTGGACGTACTTCGCGTAGGGAAATGGACATGTCCATGTACAGGTCGTCGCCGTCGCGGGAAAAGAACTCGTGGCCGACCGTGGTGATGCGGAAGCGGAGGTGGCCGGCCGCGCGGTCCGCATGTTCGTCGGCGGCGTGTTCGAACTCGATTTCGTGGCCATCTGGCGTGCCCTTCTCGATGTCCAGGTCCAGTTCGACGTCGGCGAACACCGTCTTATCGCCGCCACACACTGGACATGTGCTCGTGACGATCTTACCTTTCCCTCCGCACTTGTTGCATTGGGTTTGAAACTGCTGGATGAAGCCAGGACCGACGCGGCGCGTTTCGAGCTGGACGACGTGATAAGAGTGAGAGATACGAGATGGGTAGATGAAGATGGACCTTGACGCCGTGTCCGCCGCATTCGTGACACGTCTGGATGTCGTCCGAGTTGGCGGCGCCGTGGCCGTGGCAGTGATGGCACACCGTCTTGCGCCGCACGGTGAACGGCACGTTCTTCCCATTGTACAGGTCGGCAAGGGACACGCGCAAGGGGATCGTAACGTCGTTGCCCCGCGACGGTTCCTGCGGATGGCGCTGCCGCCCGCCGCCAAAGAATTGCGAGAACACGTCGAACGGATCGTGGCCGCCACCTCCACCGCCGTTCTCCTTGAGTCCGTCTTCTCCGTACGTGTCATACTTCTTTCGCTTCGTTTCGTCCGACAAGACCTCGTATGCTGTTGCATCATTGTGACGGTGAGTGAGGTGGGGATGTTGGACGACTTATTTACCGCTGGCGACTTCGGCAAACTTCTTGGCCGCGTCCTCGTCGCCCGGATTTTTGTCAGGATGCAACTACGCACATGCATGAGAAGGAGGTTATGACAAGAACGTGTGTTGTGGCATGGCGGGTTACCTTGAGCGACAACTTGCGGAAGGCTTTCTTGATCTCTGGAACCGAAGCATCTCGCTTGATACCGAGGACTTCGTAAAGATCCCTTCCACCAACTACGTCGACGATGCACATACACATGACAACAATCATCGCGAGGACGACTTGCCAGGACATCATGTTGCTGGCGGTGACGGCCGTCAAATGCACGATTGCCGCACAAGACGCAGATCTTTTCGATAGGGCAAAATTCGCCTAATTAGGCTTCAATTCACGAAATAAAGACCGAAATTTCTAGAAAAGCCGAATTTCAAGCCCTGCTCCACGTGGCAGGCGTCGATAGCATGACGAGGTGGCATCGAGCGAGAGCAAGGAGAGGCATGCCGGCCGATCCTGCATGAACGAAGCCACCAGGTCGATGAACAGGCATGCATCTAGTACCGGTACATAGTTGTCGAGACCCAAGGTATATATATATATATATGTAGGCCAGTGGAAGGCAGTGTCGGGCGAGTTGGAGTGGGTTCATCCACATATGGACCCATGCAAAGCTGCAGCTGCAGGGAGACATGGATGCACGTGTGTGTTGCTTTGTGCGTGCGTTTCGGCGCATGCATGTATGTTCATGGCCGACGGATACAATAACTTATGCATGAGTTGCTGCCAGGGTCATCCCAGCGGCGGCGAAACCTCCTGGACGAGAGTCATCATTTCAAGAATGCAGTTTTGAATACTAGTATTTGGATAGATTTGGCCAAATAAGGTTGCATTTTGTCGAATTTTGATCCAAAAATTAATGGTTTTGGCCAGATTTGCCAACGCCAAAAAGCGGCGTCTCACGTCCACACCAACAGAGAACGCGGCGACAGCATGAGCATGACGATGAACTTCAAGGCGGTCGCCATGAAGGCACTGCTCGGGCTTGTTGATGATGACAATGACTCGAGCAGCAGTGAAGCCGACAAGAACAAACCAAAGAAGCCGGTCAGTCCCATTCGACGGAGGGCGGCGGTTGCGGCGGCGTCCAAGAGGAAGCCGGTGGACGAGTCTGACGACGACGACGATGTAGGCGACACACGACCTACGAATGACGATTCTGATGAAGAATTCGGCTCGTCCAAGTCTCGACGGTCGAGGAAACGGCCGCGGACATCCTCGTCGACGAGTAGTCACCGCGCCCAGGATAGCTCGAAGAAGAAGCACCCATCCCCCCAAACAGCGGCGTCAACTGCCGCTTCGACCGCCGTAGGCAACGACACGAAAGTTCTCACTAAAGAAGAGCGTCGGGAGAACAAACGCTTACGAGACAATGCAAGCAAGCGGATGAAGCGAGCGGCCGAAAAGGAGCGCTTGGAAAAGGAGCGTCAGGACAAGGCGGCGCGTGAGGTCGAGCACGCCCGCACGAAGCCCGATGCGGACGTGACCTCCGCCACCGAATCACAGGACGACCCATCATCATCCACGCAATCCTCCTCCCGTCGAAGTCATGGACACGATGATGTGAAACAGGACAAGACGACGACACACGACGACACTCGACACAAGAAGCAGCCGCGCGCCGACTCGACCGACACCGCCGACGACGGCCGCCCTCCGTCGAAACCTTCCAACGGACACCTTCCAGGCGAGGAGCGGCGTCGGCACGGAGCATCGAAGCCTCGAAGCAAGGCGCAAGACAAGGAAGGAGGCGACATGCTGGACGAGCGACGGCGTAGACGAGGGGCGCCGGCAGTCCAGGAGGACGCCGCTCCGTCGACGTCACATGGTCCTGCCCCTACTTCTCGTCGTCCGTCCGTGGAGGTGGATGCCCTCTCCGTCATGTTTCCAGTACCCGGGCACGGTGACACGGCTACAGACTTGTCTATCCGACCCCTGTCCACGAGACCCCCCCCCGTCCCGTCTCCCCCCGCCGCCGCCATCGTCAGGACACTCGAGCATCCTCTGGACAAGACACACGAGCCATCGACAGAGGCGGTGGTCGTCCCCGTGGAGAAATCTAACGGGTTGCTGTCCATCCCATCTTCGACCAACGGAGAGACCCTTCAAGCCACGAGCGATTCCATACCCAGGAATCGGCTGCCGGACCCCGCGGCGGCGGCATCCGACACCAACATCCACGTAGACTTTGGGTCCCACCATCCCAAGCATGAACAAGGAGAAGTGTCGGAGGCCAAGCCCAGCAGTGCGGATGATGCTGCCGCCGAAACCAACCCCGTGGGTAGTTCCCGTCCGTCCCCGAGTGTCGCGGTGCCCGACGGTGTACCCCCTGCCGAGGACTTTGTCATTCCTAAAAAGGAAAAGGTGGTGGTGGCAGCAGTACCAGCTGGGATTGTCGACGCGCAGGACGACTTGCCGATTCCACGCCGCGGCAGCACGCCGCCTCCTTCTCGTGTCCGCCGACCGTCCCCGCCGCCAGTGTCGTCGTCGTACCCCCGGCACGCGTCCTCCCACAACTATGGCAGTAGTCGGGGGACGCAGCCATCAACCATCGGACATCAACCCAACGTCGTCACATACACGGCGCCGCCGGCATCGTCCGTGACCTTTCGGGACCTGCTCCACTTTGAATACCCTGTCGCAGACATCAAGTTTCACCAAAAAGTCACCCAGGTACCCAACCAACCAATATATGATTATATATATATCCGTGTAATGTCGTCGGTAGTACGGATCCATCGCGCGGTGCCTGCCGCCGACGTTCACATCGTCGTCGGCGCGGTCCCAGCGCCCGCCGACCAAGTACGGGGTCCTGCTGCCTCCATCTTCATCCTCCTCTGCTCCGTCCGTGTACGAAGAGCCGAGAGCGTTTGGCCGGGGCAAAGGCTCGCACCGGACGCTGGGCGACGGACCCGCGTTCTTCGGCATCGACGCGATGTGTCCGGCGGCGCTGCGTCCGGATCGAGCGGCACATGCCCGGCAGGTCGCTGTCGAAGCCGACGTGGCCGACACCGTACTCAACACAATCAGGCCGTGGACGCGGTCGTGGGTGCAGCGGCACCTCTACAGCACGACGTTCCAGCCGCTGTCGGCGCGGCACCGCATCACAGTCCTCTTCCGCCACATGCGATATACCCACCCCAGCGGCGGCATCATGTTCAACACCACCGGCGTGTGCCACGCGTACGCCAAGACGCTGGCCGTCCGGTTTGCCGTCGGACCCGACAGAGACTCGCCGGGTATCGACATCCCCCCCGACTCGTGGAAGGTCCTCCAGAAGTCCCGGTCGTCGTTCGTGTACGCCAAGTACTACTCGATGGAGGACGCGCAGATGGCCGTGGATACGCACGTCGACGACGATGGCCGTCCGGGTGTGATCGTCCAGGACGCGTACTTTGTCCTCCCCCCGTCCCCCCCTCTTCCGCCGCCACCGACGACGACGACGGACGGACAGCACGAGCCTCGACGGAGGGAGGTGAGCCCCCCACGGGTACCAGAGACCCGTGGGTTGCCCATCTCGTCAAACACGCCGCCGTTACAACTTCAGCCTCCGCTGCCTCCTCCCGACGACGAGGCGCGGCGACGGATGGCATTGGTACATCCCCCGCTGCCGCCCTCGGACGACGAGACGCGGCGACGGATGGCCTTGGTACATCCCCCGCTGCCGCCTCCGGACGACGAGACGCGGCGACGGATGGCATTGGTACATCCCCCGCTGCCGCCCTCGGACGACGAGACGCGGCGACGGATGGCCTTGGTACATCCCCCGCTGCCTCCCCCGGACGACGACTGGCAAAGCCGGATGGGTGCTTCTCGGTGGAGCGACTCGACGAGGAATGAGCCGACGACGACGGGGTGGGGGGGGGACAGTGCCCCTGCCTCTCGACACGAGCCGACGACAGCCCCGCCCCCCCTGCCTAAGGACACCCAGCGCCCGCCGCCGCCTCCTCCTTCTTCTTCGTCCTCTACTTTGCCTCAGCACTACAGCCGCCACGACGGCGACGGAAGTGGAAAGAAGGAGGAGGACGCGGTCAAGAGTCAAGACGATTACCGTCGGAACCGCCGAGAGAGCATGGAAGAAGGCGAAGTGGCGGCGCCAACAAGGGAACCCCAACAGGTCCTGCCCAGCACACGGGAACACGACGACGCGTCGGACGGTGCGGGCGTAGGGGACGCGTCGTCGTCGTCGGCACCTCCCCCCGCGGCGGCGGCAGAAGCCACGGCGCGAGAGCAAGACCGGCCCCTCCCTCCCATCTCGTCCGCCGACGGAGGACGCTATCGGTCGAGGGGCCGACGCACGACGTCGCCTCCTCCTCTTCCTCGGAGCAGCACCACAACTGGTCTCGACCAGCCCACCAAGACGCGCCACGTGTCGCCGGACCGCCGCCGGTCGAGTTGGTCGTCGGAGCGGTCGGCCAACTCGACTCGACCTGCCAAGGACTCTCGACAGCCCCGCCGGAGCGCCGAACGGGGGCGCCGGTCCCCCGACCCTCGACGTCCTCGGCGCAGTCGAAGTCGCGACCGCCCCCCCCGCGTGGTGATGGTGACGTGCCCGGGCATGAAGCGGGACGACGGCCTCGTGCGCGCCTTCTTCCGCGACTGCGGACAAGTGGACAACGTCGAGTGGCGAAGCGGCCCCCCCGACTACGCGTACGTGACGTTCCACACAGCGACTTCCGCCGCCGCCGCCCTGCGGCACAAGGACCGAGCGCTGCTGGGGGCGACCCCCGCCCGCGTGGAGCTGCCCCGTCGACTCAGCACACCCCATGCATTCAGTACGCATAGGTGAAGGAGGACTGTAACCTAACACACAACCTTGTACTTACTACACACATTCTTCATTATTAGGTATTATCCTTTAACCCAAAATTGGACGTTTGTGCTGATTCGCCAAATCTATCGATCGATTGTTTGTACTAGTATTGACTTTTATAAGCAAAAAACGTCCAGTATCACACTATAAATCCTCAGGAGTTTTACTATTAAACGCCTCGGTTCTTTCAGTTAAACCCCCGAAAATATTTGATGTTAAATCATTATTAGTTACGTGTTTTACCTGGTCATTAGGTTAAACGTTACAATGGAAACGTGTGTACGGATAAGAGCGGAATACAAAGACCAAGATATACTTGATGCATATTTTCGGCCAAACTGTCCATATATTTCCATACAAAAAGGCCGGTTGGTTTAAATTCTATTACTCGACCAATTTTTCACCAATCGAAAATCTGAACTGTAACTTCTGTTGGGCTTGTCCACTTCTATCGTTGTTACAGCTTATATTCCTAAAACAGATCAATACAAAGTTGGAATAGCTGTCGAAAGGCAAGGCATTTTTTCCACCATAGTTTAGTGTTAATGGTCAGTCGAACAAAATATAGAGCCACTATAATAGCAAAAACGAATATCGTGAATTAATTGGTTGGATGTTGTGAATGGTGAGGTATTTTTCGAGCGATTGGGGACGGTCGCCATCTCCGATTGGTTGAAATGCAAGTTGAAGTTGTTCCAGAAAGTACATTTAGTACTTAATCGAAGGACGTTGGGTTGACGTCAACGGGAAGACGTACGTTTCCGAATGGTCCGTGTACTTTAGCAAACGACTTGGGCAATCTTCGGCCGTTTCTGTATTTGGTCCACACAGCATCATCATGCCGCCTCCAATGTCTCCACCACCTGGCAGTCCGCGAACCAACAGTCCGCGCGAAGTGACCGTGGTGGTATGCATCAACGTCCTGCCCCTTGTGTTCACGCGCGCGTCGCTGACGGAATCGTGCCCATGGCACGTCGAATGGAGCACGAGCTCGTACGGCCTATTCCTCCGCAACATTGTGTCTGGGCAGCGGTTCAAGCCCATGTTCATCGGGTGTCCCGAGGTGTTTATCCCGAAGCAGGACGAGCAGTCGGTACGTCTGCTGCTCCTGCACTCGTTCAACTGCATCCCCGTGTTCCTCGACACGACCGTCGCGCACCGCCACTTTCAAGGGTTCTGCAAGGGCGTGCTGTGGCCCATCTTCCACAACGTCGTCGACGTGTACAACTCGGCCGAGCTCAAGCTCGACGACTTTGACACAACCTCGTCCTCATCGTCAACCCTCGCGTCGTCCCCACCGCCCGACCCCGGCGTGTGGCTGCCGCCGGCGTCTTGGAACCCCGCGTCCCAGGACAAGTGCTGGTCCGAATACTGCCACGTGAACCGCTTGTTTGCGAAAAAGGTGCTCGAAAACTGGCAGCCCGGCAGCGTGATCTGGATCCACGACTACCCGCTGCTCGTGCTAGCTTCGTATCTCCTTCGAAAACTCCGCGGCGGCGGCGCGCTCGCGCTGTTCATGCACGTACCGTTCCCGTCCTCCGAGATCTTCCGGACTCTCACGGTGCGTACGGAGCTCCTCCGTGCGATGCTGTGCGCCAACCACATCGGTTTCCTTGTCTTCGAGCATGCGCGACACTTTCTAACTGCTTGCAAGCGGCTGCTCGGGCTCAACTACCGGACGTCGCACACGGGCATGCTCGCGGTCGAGTACAACGGCCGGCTGGTGCTAGTCACATGCAGCCACTGCGGCACGGAGCTCCACCACATGCGAGCCCTCCTCGGCAAACTCGACTCGGACCCGCGCGCCGTCGCGCTTCAGGCCACGCTTGCGCCGCTCGTCCACAAGTTCATCTTTGCATCCGTCGATCGGTTAGAGGGGCTCTGCGGCGTTCCGCTCAAGCTGCGCGCCTTCGATCGGTTCCTGCACATGTACCCGCACCGCCGGACGGACACGGTACTTGTCCAGTTCGGCATCTCACTGGACTGCCGACCTAACGACTACCACCGCACACAGCAGTACGTCGAGAAGTTTGTGGCCGAGCTCAACCGGCGGTGGGGCACGCCGACGCATCCCGTGGTCGTGTACGAGGAGCGCGCACACATGCAGGCGCAGGAGCGGATGGCGCTGTGGCATGTCGGCCACGTCTTCCTCGACACGTGCGTCCGCGGGGGGCTGTCGATGCTTCCGTTCGAGTTTTTAGCGGCGCACCACGGCGGCGATCGCCCCGGCGTGCTCGTCGCGTCGGAGTTTGCATGCTACTCGCGCATTTTGAATGGCGCGCTGCTGGTGAACCCGTGGAAGGCGGACGACGTGGTGGCGGCGCTCGTGAAAGCGGTCGAGATGCCGCCGTACGAGATGAAGTCTCGGTTTGCATTGAACTTCAAGTTTCTGCTCGACAACCCCGTGTCCGAGTGGGGGGCGCGGATGCTGGCCGACATTCAAAAGGCGGGGGTGCCGACGACGTCCGTCCCCCCGCCGCCCCATCCGACGACGACCGCGTCCAGAGGCGGCAGCGGCGGCGACTGTGTTGAAGTCGGGTTTGGGTTTGACTACCGCGTGGTGCAGTTTTCCCCCGGGTTTGCCGCGCTGGACGTGGACGACACGGTGAAAAAGTATGCGACAACGTCGCGGCGCCTGCTTGTGTTTGATTACGGCGGCACACTCAGCTGGACACTGTGTCTCATGGACGACGAAGCGTCCATGTACTATTACTACCGGAATCCGGACGATAAGGAGGGATCAGCGACTACGGGTGACGAGATGGACCCGGCGGCGCGGCTCGCGTCGGTCCGCAAGCGCGACGGACAAGTGCGCACCCCCGTGTCGATGGAAACCAAAGCGAGCTTGGAGTTGCTGTGCAACGACCCGTGCAATGTGGTGGTCGTGTGGAGCAACGGGCGCCGCGTCGAGCTCGAGCACGAGTTTGGGTCGATTGCCGGCCTGCACCTTATCTCCGACAGCGGGTACTTTTTGCGCAAGTCCGACTCGGTCGTGTGGGAGTCGCTGTACGCCGACGCACCCGACGACTTTGCATGGAAGCCGCAGGTGGCCAACGTCGTCCGGACGTACGTGGGCCGCACCAATGGCGCGTTTGCGATAGTGAACGAGACGTCTGTAACGTTTGATTACCATAACAGCGACCCCGAGTACGGAGAGATGCAAGCGGCCGAGTTGTACGAGCACTTGAGCCAGTTGCTCAAGGTGAGAGCGACTAGTACTATTCGATTTTTTACCCCATATATTTATTTGGCTGACATGGTTTGTCGAATATCAATATCGAATCACGCTGGAGTTTTGATTGGTTGAATATACTCGTCCTTTCGAGCCAATCAAATATATCCACTTCAAAATGGATTAGCCAATAGCGTCGATGATTCGATTCGTGATTCGACGGGGTCTGGAAATTCGTATCGAATAAGCCACGATACTTGTAATTGTCTTTCTTTTACCCAATATTTGGCTGACTTTTGTACTGATTTATCTATCGATTGTTTGTCCTGACGTTTGTATGTCAAGTTCTTCGCGTATCACACTAATTTCAATCGCACACTAATTCGATCTTGTATTGGTCCAATTTGATTGGCCAGTCGATTCGTGTTGTGGTTTTTGATTGGTCGATGTATCGATTGACTTTTTTGTAAGAGTGTTTGGATTTTGATTGGCTACTTGATTTTTGATTGGTCAATCGATTGTCTGCCTGTACATGGTTTGGATGTAAACCTATTTTTATAATCGACTGCTTTTGATAATATTATGATCCTCGTCGGTCGGTCGAGTGTGTAGAAGGACAAGGTGGCGATCGCTAGGGGCAAGGGGTTTGTGGAGGTGCATCGGTTCGGAGTGAACAAGGCGATTGCGATTTCGATGGTGCTGACGTTCTGCAAGGACAAGGCGGGCGCGTCGCCCGATATGATTCTATGCGTGGGGGACGACGAGTCGGACGAACCTGCGTTCAAAAGTAAGTGATATATATATATATAGGCGGAAAATGATATATATGTGGGCAAAGTGATATATATCATGTGTTTGTCAAAAGTGATTTGTGAGAGTGTATGTGTTGGGCACGTGATCCGAAAGGAGTGGGACGAGTCGGACACGAGAAAGGGATATATATACTTGTTGAAAAAAGTGAATGTATATGTGTGGGAAAACTGATATATGACGGTAGCCATCCGAGCGTTTGCCGATGCCGAGAAGGTGCCGCATGTGCTGACGTGCACGGTGGGCAAGAAGCCGAGCACGGCGCAGTTCTACGTGGTACCGTCGACATCCGTTGATAGCTTGACGAATCTTGTCATGTAGGACAGCGTGAGTGAAGTGCTGAGCTTGATCGATGCATTGGGGGTCGTTCGAAGCAAGCGGCTGGTAACCAATCGAGATTTGATTCAACTAGATTGACCATGTCATCAGACGCGGCGCAACTCGAATCCTATGGACCCGCAGCATCAGTCGTTCCAGCGGCAGTTCCTGGACGGCGGCAAGATCATCTGCCCCGTGTTTGTGCGGAATCTGTCGAAGGAGTTTTCAAAAGTGATTTCCACGACCAACTTGGAGGAGTTTTGCGTCGATCGGTTCAACCCGGCCATGCTGGCGTCGCCCCGACGGGACGGCGGCCGGCACGATGACGATATGGAGGAGGAGGAGGTGGCAGCGGCGAGAGGCGGCGGGACGTGGCTCGACGCGACGTTCACTCCGGTCCAGGTGCTTCAAGCCGCCGCCGTCGGAGGTGCCGTCGGATGGGCATTGCGACACTACTGGCGGCGGTTTTTTACCAGTTGAAGGGAGTATATAACGTTATGTTAATTGAGGTATTTACGTTAAAGTGCACAGAAACCACGTTAAACGGAAGAATTCAGAGTATATATACGCTTGGGGTTGTTGCCCACCCATCCACTCGCTGTGAGAGAGAAAAGGTCGAGGCGACATGGAGAAAGCACGTATTATATAAGGTACTGACTGGTATGTCTGTCCATCGTAGAAATCAAGAGACGAGTTTCTTGTGCTTTCGAGTGAAATGTTGCGGTGTGGCGTGGTTTCTCGTTGGAATTTAAATCGATTTGATTGGCTACTTCAGAAGAGCTCAAAAGTATTGACCAATCAAAATCATCTAAATGAAATTCAACCAATCAGATCGATTGTGGATCGGTCGGCAATCGACAATAACGAGTAGGATTTTGTTTAAACGTGTTTGGTTTAATTCTAGACTTGTAACCGCCAGTGACCTGGGCAAGTAACTGCCAGTCAACGCCTTTAGAAAGGCAACCACGATTCTATCTTTACCCCCTCAAGTCACTTTCTGACTCTGAGCGGCGCTGAGTAGTCGCGCCAGTGGAACTCACTCGTGGACTGATTCACAACAGCTATACCGATGGGCTGCTGCGGCTCGAAAGACGACGTGATTCCGGACGGCACGGGGGGCTCCACGCCGACCCCCATGCGAAAGTGCCGCGACGTGCTGTGCTGTGTGATTTTCTTCGTATTTTGGCTGGGGATGGCGGTGCTGGCGGTCGTGGGGGTTGCCAACGGCACCCCCGAGCGCCTGCTCTACGGAACCGACTTCAACGGCACCGTGTGCGGCACGGGCGTGTTCGCGGACTCGACGTTCCTCTATTATCCCCGCATCAACGACGACATGATGACACAGGCAGCGCACGGCATTTCGCCGCTAGACATGAAGTTCTACGGGCTCTGCGTGCCGTCATGTCCTTCCCAAGGCGAGTACATCTGCGCCTACACGGCCGAGGCCAACCTCCGCGCCGCCAATCCATCCGTGACGACCTCCGCGGGGCTCAACTCGCTCCGGGCGGCGCGGGCCAACTCAGCGAGCAACCGGCTGGGCCTCACGACGCCCGACTGCTGGTCCGTACCGCTGCCGTCAGAAGTGGTGGCGTTCCGATGCCTACCTATGCAAGTGACACTGCAAAACACGACCCAAGTGTGCGTCGAACCGGGCGATGCACCAGAGTACTACACGACAACTAACGGCATCAAGACCCCCAACGACAAGTGCAGTTTGAAACTGATGCTAACTAGCTCGCAGACAATCGGGCAGGCGAATTCGAACCCGATATTCGACAAGTTGCAGTCCACGGGCGCCCTCGTCGGCCGATTCATTGCCGACATCAAGAACACGTACGGCGAGTTGCTGGGCATCGGCGGCGGCGGCGCGCTCGTCCTCGGCTGGCTGTTTCTGCTCTTCATGAGATGTTGTGCGGGGTGTGTGATCTGGTTCGTCCTGTTCGCGGTGGTGCTGCTCCTGGGGGTTCTCTCCGTCTTCTTCCTCGTGAAGGGAGGCGTCATCCACTCGGCGGACATTACGTCCGTCACCACCGCCATCGCGTCCGCCACGGCCGTCGACGTCGCGGTGCCCGCGTCGCTCGCGCAGGCGCACAGTAACACGCAAGTGTACCAAGGCGCGGCGGTGGTCAGCCTCGTTCTCACCGTCCTCGCCCTTCTCGTCGTGTGCTTTATGCGAAAACGAATCAAAATCGCCATCGGCATCATCCGCGAAGCCTCTCGGGCGATCCAGCGGCTACCGTCCCTCGTCTTGTTTCCTCTTCTACCCGTGATGCTAATCCTCGGCCTCTTCATCTACGCGACCGTTATCGGGGCCTACATCTACAGCGCGGACGGCAACGTGTCGCTCACGGCGGCCCTGGCGTCCGTGGGGGTGCCTGCGTCCAACGCGACCACCGCCCTCACGACGGCGTGGGCCGCGCAGCTCAACGCGACAACCACCGCGTCCGCCGTCGAGCCCAAGCAGCTGATGCAGATCATGGTCGCATATCACTTGTTCGGGTTCCTCTGGACCAACCAACTGATCCAGGCCATCTCGATGACCACGATCGCCGGCGCCGTGGCCAAGTACTACTGGAGCCGCGACCACACCCCGGCTCAAATGGGTCGGTTTCCCGTGTTAAGTTCGTTTAAAAACTGCTTCCGGTACCACTTTGGGTCACTCGCGTTTGGGGCTTTCATCATCGCGGTCGTGCAGTTTGTGCGCGCCGTCTTGATGTACGTGGATCGGCAGACCAAGCAGCTGCAGCAGTCGAACGTGGCCGTGAAGGTCGCACTCAAGGCAGTCGCGTGCTGCTTGTGGTGCTTGGAGAAGTGCCTCAAGTTCATCTCCAAGAACGCGTACATTGTGATCGCGATGAAGGGCCGAAGCTTCTGCGGGGCAACACGCGAAGCGTTCTCGCTCATCTTTGCGAATATGGCGCAGGTCGCGATTACGTCGACGATCGTCAACATGGTGGTGGTCGTGGCCCGGATCGCCATCTCCGTCGGGTGCGCCTTGCTGCTGTTCTTGTACCTAGATCGGGACACCGACTTTGACGTTGGCGGGCCGCGCGAGCTGTCGTCCATCTTTCCGCCGGTGGTCCTCGGGTTCGTCCTCGCGTGGTTCGTGGCCGGCACGTTTCTCAGCGTGTACGAGATGTGTGTGGACACGATCTTGCTCTGCTTTTGCGAAGACCGCCGCATCAACAAGGAGAGCGGCCAGTTTTACATGTCCAAGGAGCTCGCGGCCTTTGTGGACAAGGTAGCCAAGGCTAAGAAGCCGACGACGGGGGATGCGGAGGTGTCGCCGTCGCCTGCGTCAGCGGGACGGGTGGTGGAAGTGTCGCCCAAGCATGAACCCAAGCCAGACATATAGAGAGCTGCGTATACTAGAGTCCATAATGTAGTTGTGTGTGCACCAGGTTAAGTCTCTGGGCGGGAGAATGGCACAAACTTCAACTTCGACACCATAAACCTGTATCATTGCATTCACATTATATTATAGAGGTTTGTGCTCAAAGAACGTTCTTGCAGCAAAGGTGGGAATCGCTACAATTCGGTACATTTGCCGAAATAAACTCTAAATTAGGTACCTTTTGCCAAATTATGCGACAATTTGTGTGGCCGTTGGGGTCACAGGAAACTGTCAAATCCAGCCACCAAAATAACAAAGTCAGAGGTTCAACATCCATGAAAACCGCGTGTTTTGGCGAAATCTCTGCGTTTTTATTGGCTGATTGGCCGAGACGGGCGGGAAGATCGCATGCTACGACAGTTGCGTATTTGCCATGTTGACCGCACTGTGCCGCCGCCGGGTCGTTGCCCGCGCTCTGTCTGCCGCCGCCGCCCAACCCAAGCGGGCATTTGGATCTGTCGCTGTGGATCGCGATGATCAGACGATCTCGGCTGAAGCGGCCGAGAACAAGTACATCGTGAAGACGTACAACTCGAATGGTGTGCGGACCAAGAAAGGGTTGGTGATCACCCATGGAAAAGGACCGTACTTGTTTGATTCCCACGGCAACAAGTACTTGGACTTTTACTCGGGTATTGCCGTGACGGCATTGGGACATGCCGACCCCGAAGTCGCCAGGGCTGTCGCCGACCAGGCCGCGGTACAATTGAAGTCTACTTGCTACAGTACTCGGAATGATCAACGATGATGAGTAGAAACTGTGTCACGTGAGCAATCTCTTCCACTCGGAACCTCCGCTTCGCCTCGCGCAAACGCTGGTGGAGAACTCTGGTTTTGACAAAGTGTTCTTTGCCAACTCGGGCACGGAAGCGAACGAGGGCGCGTACAAATTTGCGCGGTTGTATGGGAACAAGGTGTCCCACGGAACGTACGAAGGCATCATATGCTCCATGATTCATTCGATTCTGGCATCGTAATGGATATGTCTAGGGAACTTGAAGGCCAGAAGAATCACGTGATTGCGTTCAAAGGCGGGTTCCACGGCCGGTCGTCCGGCGCGCTGTCGCTAACGTACAAGCCAGCCATTCGCGAACCGTTCCTTCCGCTGGTCCCGGGGGTTTCATTTGCCGAATACAACAACCTCGACGACGTCCGCCGCCTGATTTCGACCCGCACATGCGCCATCATTGTCGAGCCCATCCAGGTATCATCGTACATAGTTTGATGTATGCTGATCATGTGGATCATGCAGGGAGAAGGAGGAGTGCTGCCTGCAACCCCGGGCTTCCTTCAAGGCCTTCGCGCTCTTGCCGACGAGTTTGACGCGCTGCTGATCTGTGACGAAGTCCAAACCGGGCTCGGACGGACCGGGAAACTGTTTGGCCACGAAGTGTACGGCGTGCAGCCCGACATAATGACGTTGGCGAAACCTCTGGCCAATGGCCTGCCCATCGGCGCCGTCCTCACGTCCAACAAAGTTGCAGAAGCCGTCCCTGCCGGCGCCCACGGCACGACTTTTGGCGGCAACCCCGTCGTGTGCGAAGCGGCCAATGTGGTCGTGAACCGATTGCTTCAACCTGGTTTCTTGCTGGTAGGAATACATATGCTGATAGTATGAGGATCGTTTTGATATGTGTATATCGATAGCACGTACAAAAGATGGGTCGACTGCTGGCGCAGGGACTCAAATCTGTCCAAGCCAAGCACCCCGACAAAATTGCCGAGATCCGATTGCCCATTGGCGAAGCGGGGCTGTATGCTGGCGTGGAACTCGTGGGCCCGGCGGCTCCCATCATCGGGGACTTGGTAGACCAAGGAGTGCTTGCCATCACGGCCGGGGAAAAGTAAGTCTGAACGTTCGTTGCGTCATGACCATAGAGTGTATACTCAAGGACCTTCTTGTGCTTCTGTAGGGTCATTCGATTGTGCCCGCCACTGGTTGTGACGCAAGATGAAGTGCAAACGTTCCTCACGGCGTTCGAGTCGGCAGTGGCGAAATATACCGTCTCCTAGACAGATATGTAACACGTAATAGATGTAAGCAAACGTCAAGGACGAAGGTGTGCAAGGATAATTAGAGTAACAATGCACACCTGGAAAATCATCCCCTTAACATTGAAGTGGATGAATTTCAAGGTGTGCATTGTTACTCAGTACACATGCAACTGGCGTGCTGGACATCGGTGTCGTGTGCTTACCGTTAGCCGGCACAGAGTTCCGAGCCCTGCTCGCGACGAACGTTTGCAAGGGATGGAGTACCAAGGGCATTATACTAGACCTCAACCATAGAGTAGTCGAACGCCGATAACGCTTGGGGTTAATACTGCCAGTTCCTGTGGTGGCATGTCCCTTCATGGTGATGGACTCCCGAAAGTCTTGACATAGCAATCCTTCCACACGTACCGGTAGTAGAGTTACCTGCATCTGCATATCCTTCAGGCCGCAATGGAGATCATCTATCCTTGTGCAGATGGTATCCCGCGTTCCCTCGTCCTGTCGCTCTACCGGTACAGTAGCTTGATGCTGGGGCAGCCAATTCAAATCTGGACTTCCGAATTGCGCGCGCAATAATGAAGGAAATTTATTGGTTATAATTATAGCCAATAAGATTGCAGGAAGCATGGTTTCAATCAGGCGCCACACCAATTTACATTCATGCATGCGGGTTTTGAATGTGGCGGAAAAGCCATCCGTGGCCAAGGAGATCTCCGCGATCTTGTCCCAAGGTGGATGTAGAAGGGTACGACTGCGCATGAACATGCATGTGGTGAAGCAGTCGCGTGGACACGCATGTGGCGTCATTATGCATGTGGATGATGATGTGTGTGTGTTTGCATAGAGAGCGGGGCAGTCGCAGTACAACGCCATCTTTGAGTTCCCGTACCAAATCAACAACCAAAACGTCGACATGGCATTCACATCGGTAACAGGTCACTTGATGGAGTTGGAGTTTGCTCCCAGTCATCGGTACGTTCGATTCCCATCGTCGTGCACGCGTGAACGACTCGATGCGGTCAAAACACGAATGTCCGCCCACTGAGATGATGGCGATTAGGAGTTGGAAGTCATGCGATCCCGTCGAACTGTTCACGGCCAAGATCGAGAAAAAGGTGCGCGGGGATCAAAAGCCCATTGAAGCTACATTGCGCACCGAAGCTGCCCGCGCCCAGGTATCGACTCTCACCTGCACCATGAAGGATATGCTTATTCATGTCGACAGTGGTTGGTGCTGTGGTTGGATTGCGATCGAGAAGGGGAGAACATTGCGTTTGAAGTCAAATCCGTGTGCGAGAACGTAAATCGACGGCTGCGGGTGTTTCGCGCGCGCTTTTCGGCGCTCATCCCCCGCGACATCCAACATGCCGTGCAGCATCTCGTCCAACCCAACGAGAACCTATCGTTGGCATGCGACGCGAGGAGCGAGATCGACCTCCGCCTTGGCGCGGCGTTCACTCGCTTTCAGACCATGCGCATCCAAAAGAAGTTTCCGCGCATCCATACGCAAAACGCCGCCTCGTCGTCATCATCTTCGAATACCGACAACAAGGTCGTGAGCTTTGGGTCGTGCCAGTTTCCCACGCTCGGGTTTGTCGTGGACCGGTTCCTGGCCATCGAAGCGTTCGTGTCGGAGCCGTTCTACTCGATCCACGTGGCGCATGCGATCCCGGACATCGGCTCCATCGCGTTCACGTGGGCGCGCCATCGCCTCTACGACCACGTCGCCACCCTCGCGCTGTTTGAGACGTGTGTGGAAGCCAAAGTCGCCACCGTCACGTCCATAACGCGGAAAGACACGTCCAAGCGCAAGCCGTTTCCACTCACAACCGTCGAGTTTCAAAAGCGCGCGTCCAGGTATATGGTGCTTTTCAGTCAAATATTTGCTTATTTATTGATGAAATCGCCAATAATCAAGCAAACGAGTATGATTGGCTACAAAGAATGAAGGATGCAATTTGATTGGCTAAAAAGATGGATTGTAGTATTGCAGTCCCAAAGATACTTCTTCAACTTCGTTTTATATGAAATTTCGAACGTCCGGGGATTGTTTGGCAGTTCATGCAACCAACCGCCAGAGGAATTTTTTGGAGTAGAACACACAATAATATATATATATATATATTGATTGTCCTTGTACCCAAATTTGGTTGACTTTTGGGCTGATTCTTTGCCAAATCTATCGATCAATTCTTTGTCCTGACATTTGTATGGAAAGATCGTCCAGTATCACACTAATTTCAGTCACACACTAATTCGGTGTTGAATTGATCGAACAGTGGATTTGATTGGCTACTTGATTCGTGTTCTGATTGTTGATTCGTCGTATATCGATTATCTGCCTATGATTTGGTTATTCTGGTCATTGAGCACCCAAACTCTCCCATTTCGAATAATCGACTTGACAATACATATATATATATATTGGTTTTCGCATTGACAAAGATGATGTCGAATGTTTTCTTGCTCGTGGGCCAAATATATAACCAACCTCCTTCAAGTTTCGCTCGTTGGTTTGGTGCATATACTCTTTATGGAATGACCGACGGAATCTGTAGATGGCTACGCATTACGTCCGAGGAAGCAATGGCGGCGGCGGAATCCCTCTATAACAAGGGCCTGCTCAGCTACCCCCGTACAGAAACGGACAGTTTCAAAGAAGGCACGGACCTGACGGCACTGCTCACGCTGCACCTCACGCATGACACGTGGGGCGGGTACGTGGGGCAGCTGCTCCATCACGCCAAGTACGAGCACCCGCGGACCGGCAAGCACGACGACCACGCGCATCCGCCCATCCACCCGACCAAATCCGTCGCGTTGACATCGCTGCATGACAAGGAGCGCAAGGTGTACGAGTTCGTGACGCTGCACTTTCTTGCGTGTTGCAGCATGGACGCCAAGGGGCACCAGACGACGGTGCACATGCAGATGGCGGACGAGCGCTTCTCCGCCAGTGGGCTCATGATCCTCGCGCGGAATTACTTGGACATTTACAGGTTTGAAAGCTGGAGCAACTCGGTGATCCCTGTGTACGACAAGGGCGACGTGTTTGTGCCGACGGCGCTGACGCTCCAGGCGGGGGAGACGGCGCCGCCGCCGCTGCTCACCGAGTCGGACCTGATTGCCAAGATGGACATGCACGGCATCGGCACGGACGCCACCATCGCCGAACACATCAACACGATCCTCAAACGAGAATACTCGATCAAAGTCAACAACAACACCCAGTTCAAGCCCACGGGTACGTCGGAATGATTCGTATATACCACATTTGGTGATATATATATAATATATTGTTATACGTTTCGCTGACATTTGGACTGGACAGGTGATTGGAGTCTGATTTTCATAACTTGTTTAATGTATGGAATACACATTGGAAGAGGAACATTTGGATGGGCCAAACTACACGAATCGATGATTGGTTGAAATTTATAATTAGTGCACTTTGATTGGCTAGGACATTCTCAAATTCCATTTGTCAAATTTATTCGCAAGTCCAACGGATTATTCGACAATATATATAAATATATATATATATAAGCGTGTGTTTCTCACGCATTTGTAGACTTGGGGCTGGCACTGGTGCAATCATACGATAAAATGGGGTACCAGTTGGCGAAACCGGATCTACGCGCTGCGGTAAATATATATTATATATGACTCGTAATACCAAAAAGGATATATATATATATTTCTGGTATTACGAGTCATAATGGAGTATTCGGGACGATATTAAGAAGATCATCATGTAGATGGAGCGGGATTGCACGGCCATTTCCCAAGGCCAAAAGACCATGGACCAGGTCATTCGGTCGTGCATGACGCAGGTTGTTGTTTGCTGTATATTATTATTCTATGCAAAATATAATTCCCATGTCGTCAGTCATTCTCATGCTCGTTTATATATATATGGTGTATAGATGCGAACGATCTTTGAAAGCGTCGTGAGTAAAAGCAATATCTTGGACGAAACTTTTGGTCACTATTTCGGCATCCATCGTACTGCCCATCCCCACAATAACAGTGACATTGCCCAATCTTCGCAAGTGATGGCCAGCCAAGTCAGTCGTTGCGGCACTTGCGGCACGTCCAACATGGAATGGAGGTACACGTTGCTTCTCTCGTTCTTCTTTTCCATCGAAATGTATGATCCTTTTCCCCAAACTTTGGCTAACTTTTGTGCTGAATTTCGCCAAATTGATCGATTATTCGGAAGTTTGAATGTAAAACGCTGTCCTGTGGTGATTGGTATTGTCCTTTTACCCAAACTATTGGACTGCTTTTGTGCCAAATCTATCGATCGATGATTCTTTGTACTGACATTTTGTATGTCAAAAGGACTCCTGTGGTGATTGGTATCACACTAATTGAAATCACACACTAATTTGACGTTGATGATGGTTTCCTGCAATCTGATTGGCTCAATTCTTCTGCCGATTCTTGTGTACATTTATCAGCGCCAAGGGTTATGCATATTAGTGTGGTCGATTCATTCTCCAGTTTTAAGCGCAACAATATCACACTAATTGAAGTCACACACTAATGATAGTTTCCTGCAACCTGGTTGGCTCAATTCTTCTACCCATTCTTGTGTACATTTGGTCGATTCATTCTCCAGTTATAAACACAACAATATCACACTAATTTAATTCACACACTAATTGGACGTTGATGATGGTTTCCTGCAACCTGATTGGCTCAATCCTTCTGCCGATTCTTGTGTACGCTCCAGTTAGAAACACAACAATACCACACCAATTGAAGTAACACACTAATTTGACGTTGATGATGGTTTTCTGCAACCTGATTGGCTCAATCCTTCTACCCATTCTTGTGTACATTGATATCAATATATTTACTTGCTACTGTAATCAATCGGTTTGTGCGACGTAGGAAATCCCTCGACGACCCGTCGACCCTGTTCTTGTCGTGTCCGCGCTGCATGAAATCGTATGGCCTGCCCATGCACTCGTCGGTCGTGGCCATGGCCAACACGTTCTGCCCCCTCTGCCAATTCCAGGTCGTGGAGATCCACCGCGTGACCAACCCCCAGCACCCGTACCCCGTGTGTCCGCACTGCTTTAACCACCCGCCCAACCCGCGTCTGCAGGAGATGGCATGCTTCAGCTGCGCCGCGCCGGCGTGCGCGCTGGCCACAGGCGCCCAGGATCAGTGCGTGGTGCAGTTCTGTCCATGTTGCCGATCGCATCCCATGAAGCTCAAACGCACAAAGAACGCCAAGTTCACAGTCGGGTGCGTCGACTACCCCGCATGCACCACGTCCGTGTGGCTCCCGTCCGCGGTCAAGGTGGCCGTCGTCACGACCGCGTTGTGCCCCGCCTGCTCGAACGTCCATCAAATGATCTACAAATTGCGCCTCCGATTCGCGCCGGGCGCGCTCCCGCCAGATGTCCATCAAGGCACGAGCAATGACGACAACGGCGAGGTGGATGGGTTTTACGAAGCGTGCTTGTTCTGCGATCCGTTGCTGCAGCAACTGTTTGCGATTCGATTGCCATTGTCGTCGACATCCCGGCTACCAGGAACGCCTGCCGCCGCCATGCCAAGGCCGCAGATTGACCAGTCGTATGCACGGATGACAGCTGGTCGTACAAGTGCCAACAACAACAACGAGTACATGCAATCGATCACGAATCCAGGAAAGAAGCGCACTCGAACACCAAAGCCAACGAACGGCGCGTCGGGAAGGAACGACGATGACGGCCGGCGCAGCGATGTCCCCATGTGCCCAGGGCATCAAGCTGCATGTGCGACGCGGGAAGTACGAAAAGACAACGAGAACAAAGGCCGCAAGTTCTACTGCTGCAGCTACCCCCAAGGCGAGCAGTGTGAGTTCTTCCTCTGGGTGGATGCCGCCGACACATACACGGCACCGGCGTCGTCGTCGTCCTCCTCCTCCGGCGCAGCATCTCGCTCGAAGAAGAAACCCAAAGCAGGTGCTGCATCGAACCAAGTGACATGCACATGTGGCGCTCCCGCCTTGGAACTGACCTCCCGCACCGCCAACAACAACGGCCGCGTCTTTTACAAATGTGCCAAGCAGGCCGACAATTGCAACTTTTTCGAATGGGCTGACCCGTGAGAATTATAACAGTGTTATACACATGTTATACCAATATCTGAGTGCTATAACAATGCTCAATATGTCAAAGCACTATATATATAATGAATCTAAATCATTTGTTATAACTAAGTTGAAGCTAGCTCGTTAGAATTGCTACATTAACACGAGCTTGGAACATTCTTTTATCGGACTGAGCGTATAGCGGCATGGCCGGCGACTTTACGACGACGACGCTGATCCGCGTCGGTGTCGGGCTGGCCGTCGCGACGACCATGATATCCTTTCGGCAGATGTTCATCCGGTCCGTCTTCCGCGTGCTTCGGGAACGCCTCGGACGCTCGTCGCTCCTCAGTGACGTCGAACGACACTTCCTCACGTCCATCTCGATTGCGCTTGTCCTACTCGCGTGCTTTGTGGGCGTGGTCATTTCTGGCTACCACAACGAAGTGTCGATCGTGTTCAAGTATGCCGCGGGCGTTCCACTCGTCCTCGCGACTCGAGCCACTCGTATCATCTTCACCAAGGTATCATGAACATGCATCTACCTACCTACCCCCCCCCTTCAACTCCGTCCACACTTTATGCGCTCAACTTGTAGTGGTTGATCCGGAGCTTGGGATGGGACATCTCGTCCCGCAGCGACTACTCGCGGGTGCTCGTCATCACCGAAGGCCTGGGTATCGTGGCGTTCTTCGTCATCTCCATCGAACTGTTCATGATCTACGTCCCGAGCACGTTTAACGAACTGCTCGTGATTTTCTTTGCCGTATTGGAAATCCTGTGCATTTGCTCGTTCTATTCGACGGTACTACATAGCGCGAACACCTTCCTTCCCTTCTCAACTCCATGTTGCTTTTCCCTTTAGGTCAAGAATGCGGTCATGGGCTTCTTCCTGCTCTTCACGGAACCGTTCCGGCTTGGCAGCATGGTCATCATCGGCCCGTCCGTAGGGGTCGTCGAGCAGATCGCGCTGCATTCCACCAAACTCCGCGCGCAGGACGGCGCCGTCGTGCACATCCCCAACGGCGTGCTGGCCGACGACGTCCAGCGCAACTTTTCCCACTGCACATTCCGTCGCCTCAACTTCCTCGTGCACGTCGATCACGCGACGCCGTTGAACGAGATGCTCGCGGTCCTCCCGCATCTCGCCGAGACTCTGGCGCCGTGCGTCATCCCTCTGGAGATGCTCCTCGCCCAAGAAGCGTCCCTTCGTCTACAAGATGAAACCAACGACAAAGCCCCGTCCAAAGCCGCCGACGGCGATGCTTCCATGAGCCGGTCGAGCAGCATGCACTCGCTCCTAGGAAACCTGTGGCAGCCACCGTCCAAACTCCACCGGCATCCCAGCAGCAGCAGCAGCAGCACCGCCACCACCAGCAGTATCGCAGATAGAAGGGACCCGAGCACCATGTCCACTGACATCTCCGAGTTTATGCTCGACGATCATCTGCTGCATGCCCCTTCCCCATCGACGGCGGAAGCCAAGCCGACGGACCCGCGCCTGCTCCAAGTGACCTTGGGTGGCATCCATCGCATCTGGGTGTCGGCGCTTGTTCCTGGAAACTCATTCGTGGACGTAGCACGCGCCAAATCCACGGTGAACCTGGCCATCATGCGCTGTCTGGAGCGACATCGCGTGCGTCTGCATCATGCACCCCGACGACGGATACCACGGTATGATTAAATAAGAATAATTTCATTACGGGCGACAGATTAATGCGTCAACGACTCCACGGGTCGACCTTGCAACACGGAGTTCTTGGTGGACGACGAGGCGACTTGCAAGTACACGTGCACGTGAAAGATGTTGATGGAGCGCTCCGGGTTGTCGTCGTAGTTCCATGCCTGCACATGGGGAGCATTCGTGTCAATCCAAGATTCGACGTACGCTTTCACATCGTCGTGGTTCATCTCCAGGCGGCTCCACAACGTCCAGTGCTCAATGCCCTCGGGGGTGTCGTAGGGAAACATGTTGGGCTCCATGTAGGACGTTCGACCAAGCAGCGTCGTCCCAAAAATATGTTCTTCCCGGGAAACGTCCAACTTTGCGTCGAGTTCGTCCAAGTGGTCCCACTTGCGTTCTTTGCATTCGTCGGTGCGACTCCAGTACTCCAAGTACAGGGTACGACGTCCCCTACTTGAATCCAAAGCAGCGTAGTCATCGTACCCATTGTCGGCACAGGTATAGGCGTCATAGCCGTCGTCGCAGGTGGGGGAACGCGACGGATTCTCATCATGCTGATCACTGTCGGTGGAGCAATTGCTTGACTGAGGCGGCGAGTACGCATCGGTGGGGGTACCATGGGGCAACGAGGGAGCATAGGTGGTATCCCTATATGTGTTTTCTCCATGTGTGCATTCAAAACACTCACTGCCTTTGGGCGTCTCGGGGTTGCCGCTGCAACATCCTTGCAAATGAGATTCGAAGGTCATCTACACATAGCACACGATTAGTTCCAGGTCATGTGCGTCGTTGAAATAAATCACCTTACCTTGGCCTTCTTCAGCGGGAACGCCGCCTCTTCCATCGATGACGGGGAGTGCAGGTACGAGTCATCACAAGAACTCTTTCGCTTGATGCGATGGTGAGCGAGTTCAGTGGTTTGTTGAGAGGGGCTATTCATCGAAGCAGCAAGCATCATGTTTCAAGACGTGGATTCACAGGGAACGAGGGAGGGAAACCTTTCTGGCGCGGACACGGATAAGCGCGGTAGGTGAGCGCGGGATCAGGTAAATAAAAAACTGGCTATTCTGGCTGGGTGGTGAAGAACCTTGGAGATCCTATAATAACTTGGTCCTTAAAACCAGGGCGTTTGACGAAGATACTCTTAATTTCTCATTATGATGTCATAAAACCAAGGTAAGCTGAACCAATCAGATCGATTTCTCTCGAAGGGGCGAAATTATCCGGCTTTTCGACGATGGAACAGAATCATCCGTATACCCTTCTCTTTATCCGGATGATCGGGAGGCATTTGAGTACATCGGATTGTAGCCAATCAGCGGGCTTTATTTGCGCGCCATTTGACTAGTAACCTTCATTCGGCATTTCGTCCACATCATCATGCTGCGTCGAGTGTTGCCGACATGCAGTCGGCTGCGGCGGGAAATGGCGATGGGCATGGCCACGAAGGCGACAGACGACACACACATTACCTCGGCAGCAGTGCGCGAAGCAAAGTTGTTGGTGTCGACGCGAGATTGCGTCGAAGGGCGACAAATTGTCAAGGAATTGGGGGTGGTGAGCGCGACCGTCGTGCGCACGAAAAACATCTTGGAAGACATTCTCGCGGCGTTGGGCGGCATGTTTGGAGGCGAGACGAGGTCGTACTCGTCCCTTATGAATGAAACAACGCAAGAAGCGATCCATCGACTGAAAGGCGCTGCCTTGGTAGGTCCATATGTCACCGATGTGTGTCTCACGTGTGGAGTGCTATAGGCACAAGGCGCATCTGCTGTCGTGATGACCAAGTTTGAAACGAACACAACCATGAATCGGTTTGTCTTTGGGTTACACTGCACCGTGCTCGTGTACGGCACCGCCGTCGTGTGTCGCCCGATTGTCAAGAAGTCGACGTAGTGAGGCTCTGAAGATGGAGTGGTAACTGCTCGGCGAGCAAGATCAATGGCCTACCGCCGTCCTCGTTCCCACTACCACCACCATGGTCGTCGTCTTTGTTGTCCTTCGGCTCGGTTCGGAAACCGCCGCCAAACACCGCTTTGGGTCTATCGGGGCTGTTGAGAATGTACTTCTGCATGTTGCCATGTCCGCGTCGACTCGTGCGAAACGCTCCCAGCTTCCGATGCGTCAATGGAAGCCGCGCTTGCTCCAAATGCCGCGGGCTCGACGCGATCGGCGGCTCGTCCAGCTTGTACGGCGCTGTCGTCGGTTGACAGGTCGACTGCGTATGCTGCGACCGCATCGCATTCGACTACACCCACACACACATACATACATGCTTCGAAACGATATCGCTCCTCACACACCTTTTTATGCTTGGCCGCGAGGTTGCGCATCGCAATTTCATCCTTCAGGTCACGCAACGCCGCCGCGTCCTTTTGCTGCTTCATGCGCAGAACCTCTTCATCCTGCGCCGTCTTCTTCTTCTTACGCTCCATGGCCACGCGCTTCTCGTCCATGTACAATCTACCGACCATGTAACTCTAGCGAATAGGTATGTATGTACTACTTTCTGTTAGGATGACGGCCTTTCAGCGCGGCCAGCATGTGCTGTGCAAACTCCTGCTGATCTTTGGCGATGCTGTGGATGTGTTGGGCATATTGCAAGTGCCAGTGCTGCTTTAGCCGGACCTTGTGCACTTCCACCTTTGCGGCTACATGACGTTCCATGAATGTGGAGATGGAGATCAAGATGACCTTCGTATTTGTCGTGGAGCGTGGGCACCGGTCGAGCGTGAACGGCGAGAAAGTCCCTTGGTCGGTGGAATCCGTGCGACGTGTCGAGGGACGCCAGCTCTGCTGGTGGTGGACCCTGGTGAAGACTTGCGTTCATGCGTTGCTGCTTGAGTCGATCTTGCTTGAGCTGCCTTCGCGTCGACGTAGATTGAAACTCCCTGCATCAAATGGTGGTCAAAACTGAATGGTATAGGGAGAAACATGTCGTACTGCCCAGTGTCGACACCCGTGAGGAACGTCTCTGCTTTGTGGGATAATGGATCCAGGACCATCTTGGCCCGGACTTCGCGCTCTCGTTTGCTCATATCTCTAAAGTCTGTGGGGGTGCGTGGTCGGTCCTCCTACAACGTCGACGCCGAGGTGATGATTCCTGTACATAGTTGTCATGCAATCCTACCACGGCGGTGGCGACGTGCACTGGTCGATGGGCCTCCGCATAGTAGTTGTACCTGTGACCTAGAAGGAAAGCCAGCGGCACCGAGTCATCCACCGGCGGTTCCGCGGTGGGCTCGCGCCGCTCCTCGTCGTCGCTCATGATCCAAAAATAACATCCCTTTAAACTGGTATATCTCGGGTGGGTATTGTCAATAAATTGAACAGAAATTAGTATGGAATATTACATTCAAATCTCACAAAATCCTAGCCATACAATAAACAAGTGTAAAATTGCATAATTTATATAATTGTAACTTTGGCAAACACTAGATTTGATCGCTTCGCGCGGGCAACTCGTCAGTCGACATGCCGGAGCGTCCGCCGCCGCGCTGTGATGACGTCGTCGTGTAGCTTCTCCAGACGAGCCGCGGCTTCTGTAAGGATGGCGTTGTACGAGTGCTGGTTCTGCTCCTTCGGAATCGTGTCGACGAGGACCTGTTCGATCACCTGTACGTCCAGCCCTGCACCACGACAATAAGTACATGAGCCGGAGATATTCGTGGCGTTAGAGCTCTCCCACCTGGATATTGCTTTCTCATGAGTATAGTATCCTTCTCGAGCGTTCGAAGTGACGGAGGAAAGCCCTGGCCGACGACTGGCGCGTCTGCTTCTTCCATGTCATCTTCGTCCGTGCCGCTGCTATAATGGGGGTTGATCAACTTGACCCCTGCAGGTAATGCAGGTGGCGTCCGCCTTCGTTTCGAGCCTTTAGCATCCGCGGTCTTTCCATGCATCTTTTCGGGAATAACGGCGTGCTTTTTGTTTTTGAGAATAACGATGTCGTCGAACATTGTCTTGGTGACCTTTCTCGGAGCCAGCGCCGTTGGAGCATCGGAAGCGCTCGCCCTGACGCGGCGATGCCTAGGTAGTGATAGCTCTGGAAGCGTCTACAGGACTGCGTGTGAACTACACGAAGTCGTTTTGAACCGCACCAAGTTCGTTGCCGTTCGTTGACGGCGGGTCATCACTGGCGCCGCCATGGCTTCATGTGTTCGCGTCCTAACGTTATCTGTAAAGTCAACACAAGGACATTGCACACTCACGACACTTGCACGAACGAGTGGTCATGACACATC
Organism: Aphanomyces astaci; assembly: GCF_000520075.1. NCBI lineage: Eukaryota > Oomycota > Saprolegniomycetes > Saprolegniales > Verrucalvaceae > Aphanomyces > Aphanomyces astaci. The sequence continues at coordinate 92,574 of NW_009798332.1, read as the reverse complement.
CATGTGCCGTATACGTACGTGGATCGGGTGCTGGTGCGGGGCATCGTCGTAGCGTGTTCAGTTCAATTCAAAATGTGAGAACAAAGTAGTATTACTAAACACTACTAATAGTATTATTAGTAGTCAAATTTTCAAAATACCTTTCACAAGGAATACATTGTGACTTCTGCTATGGAGTGAAATGCTCCTTCATACTAAAACCACCACAATATACCTCTGTCAACTAATTCAATCGCCCAATACTTGGCCTCGAGCGATCTTTGGCACCCTTTTGTTAGTCCAAGTAAAGTGTAAGTTTGTGTACAGTACTCGGATCTGACACGCAACACAATGGTTTTCTTAACGTCACTGATCGAAGTGTCTACCACCTACAAACGTCCTAGGCGTTGCTGTCGGTGTAGCGCGAGGCAGCCATGTAGAGCGCCCAGGAGCGAGTCAAGCCGTCGTCCATGGCAATGGTCTGCAGCTTGTCCATGGCTACGTCGGGGTTGATGGCGGCGTAGTTGGCGTACAGGAGCGACAGCCACGGATTCGTGCCCGTGTTTTGCTTAACGATGGCAGTGTGGGCGAGGATGTCGGTCCATTCCTCTTGCACGAACCGAGCGGTGCGGACAAACTCGGTGGCAGGGGACACCGGGATCATCTGAATGCCGTGGATGCAGTGGCGCTCGGCGCTGAACCACGTGGCGTAGTCGACCTTGTTGTCAAAGAAGATGCCGGTCACTTTGTTGGCGCGGATAGACGGGGGGTGGATGCGGTTGGCACTGTCCATGAGAAAATACGTCTGCACGGAGCGGGCGTTCACCGACAGCATGAGGCGGCCAAGACGCTCCAGGTGGGGGTTCTTGATGGCTTGACCAAACAACAAGAGGCCGTAGTGGAAGTTGACGTCTTCGGACGTGCTTTCCTGGTCCTTTCCGTCGGCAAGCGCCGTCACGCCGTGCGAGTACGAGTGGCCTCGGAACCAATCAAACATGCGAAACGTGGGGAACGCCGTGTCCTTGGCATTGTCGTTGGCGACATCGCGGACGAGGAGCGCCGCGAGCTGGTTGAGCTTGGGCAGCGAAGGCATCGTCTGGTGCACGACATTCGCAATCGCGACCGTGGCGATCCAGTAGCCAAAGTGATAATGATGGTCGTTGTACATGGTGTTGCCAAAGTCTGCGTTCAGGTCCTTCTGTGCAAAACCCTGGCTGCTCACAATGCCCTTGTACACCGAGTCGTACACGAGTTTGTACGTCCACCCGTTGCTCGCCAACGGCGCCAGCAACTTGTCCAACTTGGCGCGACACGTGTCCAGCAACGACGACGTGGACGACCCGACCACCGCCGCGTCCGACGCCATCAAGCACAGCGACGCATACTTTTGCGCCGCCTTGCCGTTAAAGTAGTACGATCCGTCCAGCGGAAGGCTCCACGGCGCATTGATGTCAGCCGTGAGATGTCGGAGCATGTCCGTGGCCTTGACGCGGGCCGCGGTGGGGCGTTGTCGTGGGTAAAAGCCAGCGCTGACGAGCTTCGGCTCAACAAGCTTCCATGAGCCCGAGGTCGACACGAACGGAATCATGGCGCCCCGCGTCGTCGACTGCAAATGCGTCATGTTGACATGACGGGTGGATGTCCTGTCGATGGTGTCGGCGTGGTGTGATAAGCCAAAGTGCAGCAATCCGTTGGCACATTTGCCAGTGGTGGCCCATTGAAACGTGTAGCTGGTCGTGTCCGGGAGGACGCTGCCTCCCTTGACGGCGCAATCCCGATACATATCGTACACGGCAACGTCCCCCGCGGTGGGGGCCAGCGCCACTTGCAAAGTCCCCGAAAACGTCGTCGGCGATACAAGTTGAGTCGTCAGGTGCGCCGTGAACGTCACCTCCGTCGACGTGTACACGACCCACGTCTGGCCGTTGCCGAGCGCCACGATAAACTTGGACGCGGACACCGATTGGCCTTCCTTGAGCACTTGGCCGTTCACGGATCGGATCGCGTGTTCAGTGAAGAGCCGTGGCTTCAACGACACATACGTGGCCGTCGCGAACGCCATGCCGCTGCTCAACGACGTTGTCATGGAAGCAGCTGCACCTCCCACGTCTTTGCGCACGGTCACGCCAAGATCGTCCCATGCCGTCACTTGAAAGTTGGACGGCGAAGTGGACTCCGCCGCTTGCGATACTAGTTCCACGGCCGACAGCGTCACGTCGTTCTGGGCGGCGTGGAGGTAGTACCGACTGGCGGCTCCGTTGCCCGACGATCCCCCAAACGCCCGCGTCGACGCTGGATACGACACTTGGATGCCCGTGGGCAGCATCGCCACGGCGTACGGATTCGTCCACACGCGCAGCACCTCCTTGGCGTCTTTGCCCGTCGAGATAAGGTTACCCCACCACCGATTCGTCGGAATCGGCATGTCGGCCGTGATCGACGGATGGAGGTTGCGGGGAGGCGCCAGCCAGGACTGGGCCGTGGACTTGTCAAACATCGCGAGCGGAGACGCCAACATGTCGACGGTAGGGAGGGCAAAGGAAGGGGGGGTGTCGTAGAGGATCGTGGGGGGTGTTGTAGCATTGGGGGCGGTGGAGTTGGGAGTCTGCGCCGACACAGCCACAATGGAGGCGACACTGATCAAAGCAAAGAGATGTGCCATGGTCGAGATCGATTGAGGAATGGCAAGGTCGAGGGATGGAGCGTTGCGCATCCATGAATGATAATATCGTCATGGCGATGGTGGTTCCGATTGGTATGGATGGGGATGCGATCAAATCGATGTGAGTGAGAACGTAGGGAAAGCCTCTTTGGTCGTTTGTCAATGGCTACCGCGTGGGAGACGGCTGCCTATCGTGTGCCACAGCTTAACGAGTGGTGGCGGTGACGACTATCTATTCTACCTATGCGTGTCAATTGTGATGCATTGGTTGACGTAATCGTGTGCTACTACTGGTGGGCCAGCCTCAAAACACAAGGCAGTATCCTATAAAGTCTTGAAAAATAATGTGGGGTGCATACGTGTTCCGATTGATGGGGTCGTTGGACAGTTGTGCGATCGTCCACTTATCATATAGCTTTGTACAACCTCCGCTTGGAGCACCATATTGTTTCTTTCGTACATCCAGCGCACCTCAACTTGGTCGTACTAGTATGCAAGAATGATCGAAGAAAGTGGGCAACATATCTTGATGATTGGCAGTTAGAAACCGGTTTCAACAAGGTACAGATGTTGTGTGAATCAAAGATCTGATTGGATATAATCGCGTGATTAAATGATGATGAAACAATATTTCGACAGTATGATTGGTTAAAATGAACTGATTTTCAATAAACTGAGCTTTCATATCGTTATGCAGCGTCGATGGATCGTCGCTGCTGCCGTCGCCATGACTACAGCGTGCTGGTGCTGCTTCACAAGGAGGAGCCTCTTCAGTCCAAGAACGTTCTCGTTTCTAAATACGCCGACATGTCCATGCACTTGGTGAACATCGACACGCCAGTCATTTCTGGAACGTTGTTGCAAGTGCTTGCGTGGGCATCGCCGTCCTTGGCACTGTCATTGTCAAGGTTCTTAAACGCAAAAAATGAAACCTGATCCAGCTTCGGGAACTCGCATCCATCGTGGACGACATGCCGCTCTTCGACCCACTCCACCCTCTCCCGACGAACGACGTCGATACGAGGACTTCGACACGAGGACTTCTCGGCTCCGTACACCCCCACATCTGACTCGTCCTTCCATACACCATTGAAGACTACACCCGTCGGTATATCAAATTCCAGGCGACGTCACGCCCGCGATGTCGCCCATGCCATTCTGGACGCCAACGCCGCCGCGGTCCCGCTTCTCGCAGCGATCGCCTGCATAGAGACGAGATCCTTCGCGATGCGGCCGCGTATACGCATCTGGCCAAACCCTCGGCCGCTTGATGGGATCCCCGTGCTGATCAAAGACGAGGTAGGTCATCGTGAGATATCATTTTGAGAAATGTCATCATGACATAGCTGGACGCTACAACACGACGTTCCGGCACGTCCTTCCTGGGCGCGCTCCTCGGTCCGGCCACGGCAGACTCGATCGCAGTCGGCCACCTTCGTCACAACGGCGCGGTCATCGTCGGCAAGACCAACATGCACGAAATTGGGGCCAGTGTGACGGGTGAACCAGTCCCACACGGAACGCGTACTCGGCCAGCCTCATGTCTGGCGGGTCGGCGACCGCGGGTCTCGTGCCCTCGCGCTCAGGTGCGGCTCCATCCGGACCCCCGCCGCATTCAACGGCGTCACAGGAATCAAGGCGACGTTCATGCGCATTCCCGAGCTGGCCCGGACCGATCCGAGCATGGCCAACGTCGGCCCCATCGCCGCCACCGTGCAGGACGCGGCGGTCGCGTACGACGTGCTGAGTGGCAGCCACACCGACGTCCCCACGAGCCAGGTGCAGACACCCCCCACGTCGACTTGAAAGGCGATGAACTCGCCGCTGGCGTCCGTCCGGATCGGTGTCTTCCCAGACGAGTTCGTGGCGGCGGCAGCGGACCCGGCGGTGCTCGACCAGTTCCGCGCCACCGTCCGGGAGCTAAAGAAGGCGTGGGCGACCATCCACCACAGCCACGGCGTGACCATCTTGACCGAGATGCTGCTAAACGCTGAGCGGTATGGCGGGCTGGACGAGTACAGCTACGAGGTGCAGATCGCCTTGTCCTTGCCCAAGCTGGGGTACTCAAGCGCCGAGTTGCTGGCGAGCCAGGTCGTTCGGGGGTATGCCACCACCCGCCTTGTGAACAAGTTGTTCCAGAACGTGGACGTCGTTCTCACGCCCACGACAGCAACACCGGCCCGCATCGATCCTGCCTTCTTGACGCATGGTCTGTCGGATATTACCACCACGTTGGCCCTCATGCGCTTCATCTTGGCGGGCTACATTTCTCAAGGACTCCCGATGTCCATGCTTGTCCAAGCCGACCACTGGAACGAGCACATGTGTCTGCAAGTTGCTCGCAAACGAAGCCATGAGTCCGCTGGCTGCAGCAACCCACGGCATATCATTACGATACTCTCGCGGCCGCTGAACAATTGCAAACCCAACGTCGCCACACAGAGTAGTAGTAGTACTGTAGTAGTACTAGCATCTACCCCAAGCAACTAGACGCAGAGTGTACTAGTAGACTAAGAGTGTAGGGGTGTTTGTTTGGCCAGAAGAACAAGTTCCAATCATGTTACGTTTAGGACTAACGTTATGCCTACACAATGTTCTGCAGGAGTTTGTGTGTGTAGTTGTAAGTGCAATGATATGGATTTCAAATTTACACACATACAATGGCAGCAGCCCCATATCGCTAGACGACGGTCGACGGACAAGACGGAGCAGGCACGAGAGTGTGGAACAGGTCAAAGTCCACAACTGCTCCGTGGGTCACGGGATCCCGGGACACACACGGCGCGAACGTGTGGTGCCATTTGATGTCGTCGGCAGTGTACGAGTACCTGGCCTAGAGTATATTCACTCTGTAACGAGAGCCTGCCACGTCACAGTATTACCTGCATGGTGTTGCCCGAAGTGGCGTCGGTGCCTTCAAGCACCACCACCAGTTCCAAATCGGACTGGGCCATATGGTGCGCAATCTCGCACTGTGTCACACTACTAGTACTACTAGTACTACTAGCCGGAGGGGGGAAGAGGGGGCTCGATGGGTCGATGCGGTGGACGATCAGTTGGGGCAGCGCCAGGAGGACAAACGCTCCCAAGTTGTCGTCCGGGCTTTGAATTCGCATCGGAAGTGTCTGGAACGGCGCGTCCGAGTGCCGCTTGGCGACGCCGTAGCAGCGCACGTGCGCTTCGACCAGCTAGACTCAGAATCAGACTCAGATAATGTCGAGAGTGCTTGTACGTACCTGATGCCGGCGGCGTTCGCACACTTGAAACAGAACACAGTACTCGCCGTGGATCTGCTGGACGACGGCGTGCTTAGAAAATACGACGGACGTGGCCCGTCTCTAACGTTCAAAGTCACAAAAGGGTGGACGCGCGGCGGGTACGTCGTACCGTGGCGCGGGAGAACCGGACAAAGAACACGCCAAAGCAAAGGCTGTCGAGGAAGATGCCGGAGACAGATTCGACGGTCAGGAGCAGCGCCATGGACGAGCAGCCGCCGTAAAAGATGTCATTCGTGGGAGCGCCGTACCCGATGGTCATCTAGGCACCAGAGTGAAATGTGGGAGACAGGATATATGTATGTCCGGTACGATGGTTTCGACGGAGAAGATGTACGCCTCCATGAGCGTGGAAATGCCGACGTGGCACTGCTCGTCGTGTTGGGAAACCGAGTAGTAGAGCGTCGCAAAGAAAAACACCACGGCCGTGTACTACATGGCGTGACAGGCGAAAGAGGATATGGAACGAGAGTACCGTGAGGAAGATGCCAGACAACATGCGGATCGTGTTGGTGTGAATGACCGTGTGGAAGAGGTCGTCCCAGTAGATCTGACGCCAATTGCCGCCGACACGCGAGATGCTATGGACATGTTACATGATGCTCTTTCAACAACGGGCGTACTTGTAGAGCCCTTTCGTCGACGGATCAGGATCAACGTGTGGGTTGAACGATCCTGCGCGGTCCAGCAGCCGCGCCGTCGCAGGATGATGGTTCACAAGCGTGGAAGCCGAGGCGTAGGTGGTCGTCGTTGACTTGAGCAGCGGTGTGTCCATGCTGTCTGCTTGGGAAGTGAATACTTCACCAACGATGCCAGCACGTGGCACGCCGTACACACAGCATTCGTGCCTCGATTATACTGGTACGTAGGCAATGATTCATTCTGATTGGTGTATGTAGAGATCCCTCAACCAATCAAATCCCGTTATTTGTGCCATATTTCTTTTTGTTACGTACACAGTACGTACAGTACTACCGTACAAATATCGAGTAACGTTAGAGTGGGAAACGCTTACCGGTAATTGGCTAGAATCCACATTGGCTAGCCAATCAAATCCTCGTAAAATTGAAAACTATTTGCCAGCTGAACGAGAGCCATCGTCGATGATCGTCTATCGTCATGCTCATACCTGGGCTACAACGGAGTTGCTCATCCTCCACCTTGTGACCAGCGACTTCCACGACGCGGCGGGTCATCGCACAACGCCATCAACTGTGCTCGATGGTCGACTCGATCTTCTCCATCACATTGGGCGGCATCCTCAGCCTGGAAGACATCGCTGAGTACGGCATTCACGTCGGCATCCTCTTCATGCTGCCCAATTGGCTCACGATTGAGATCGTGGGCTGCATGATGCTGGTGCTGGCCATCATCATTGCCGTGCCTGGCCATGATGGCCATACCCCAAAATGAACCCGTCCAACTTGTTCGTGGTCAGCGAATACATACGTGTATCTCCCATATACATATGCACTTGGTACCAATATGTTGTTTATGACGTAGCGCAAGTAGGACTTGTACTGGAGCTACGTGGGCATGCGGCTGTGTGGGTGTCCAATGCTTTGGCAACTTGGGTTTCTACATATATATGGCCAAAGGCGGCTTGCAACTGGCGGACTCGGGCCTGTCGTTCTGTTTTGCAGGGCACGATTAATCAGGCGATTGCGATGTTTGGTGTGGGTGTGCTAGTTGGTCAGCAATGAGCTCCTGATCAACACGACGGTGATGGTACTCTGCTCCGTCACCCTGGTGTCGGGCGTGGGGCTCCAACGATGCTGCCATCCCTAGATAACCATAAAACACACTGACGAACTCGAGGGTGCCTTACGAACGAGCGACACATGTGAAGAAGTGTATAATAAAAATATGATTAAACTTGGTTGGGTGGGGTCGTCGTCGGGGGGGACATGTGTGGCCAACACGACGGGTTCAGCGCGGCGCCCCAGAACCCCCGACCGGTCGTGGACTGTGAACTGGGCACGCGGCTGCGCAGTCTCGGAGGCGGCTGGCGTGCCGCGCGTCCCTGTTTGGGCACTGCCGAGATGGCATCGCCCACCAATTGCGCGACCACTTGAGGAAACGTGTCGTGCATCGCAGAGTCTGGCAGCCCTGACGCCTACGATATAAGACAATCCAATATCAGCATAATGCAATACCACGAGAGACCAAACCAACGAATCAACCAAGTCATGGGTTACACACCAGAGTTCCTTTCGAACATGCAACAGAAAGGTGAACATAGAAAGCTATATTTTAGGTCACTTGGTCAAGAAATGTTGTTCGAAGCAGGGGTAGCCAAAATTAAGGTACTGCAGTCATGTATTGAGCACCGTGAAACATGAATTGGGGGGGGTGTACCTCAGGAGGGTTCTCGGCTGTCGGTGGCTCTAGATCAGATAGCCCTTGATCGGGTTGTTGAATGTGACCGTCCTGCGGCGATGATACTTGGGTGGGCCCGCTGAGGGCTTGGACGGCAGACGCGTTCGGGTCTTCTTCTTCTTGTTGCACCTCGGACAGGACGTCCGTGTGTACGCCGCCGCTTGCAGTCGGTGGAAGGGTGGCGTCACTGTGGGACGACAGCAGCGCGTCCGCCGCCGAGGACTGCGATAACGATGTGGGGGTCGGGATGTTGGAGAGAAACTCGGCCAAGGACGGCGGCAACTGGTCACTGGTCACACCCACATTCGTCGATGTCGATGACGCAAAGTGGGGGTCGACTTGCCGACGCATTCCCACGAACGCGCGCACCCGCCTTGCAGCGGTGAGTTGCGGCGCTGGTGTGTCTACCGTGGACAAGAGGTGACGACGGGGTTGAAGGGGCGAGTTACCTGGGGGTGAAGGGATGCCTTTGAAACGCATGAACATGCGGACGACTCGCTTTGTGACCATGGACTGCCACTCTCGAAGGAGCCCCGCAAAGACCTCGATGCTCAGGCTGACTAGTCGTAGCATGACGCCTACACGAGAATATCAGTGACACTGGTTGATACAATACATGCAGGACACGAGAGATGATGAATCAGTACCTTTGACGATGACCATCCAGACCATGTCGGCGAGGCTGATGGGGTCCGGGATGCGCTTGAAGAGCGTGTGCAGAGGCGTCGCGTCGCCGTTGTACGCCGACATGTCGAAGGCCATCCGAGCACATAACAGCGCGAGAAACACACGAGGCACTGCGCCGTCCTCCGCCGCGATGAAGCCGCGGATGCGATGGTCGACTGCGACCATGCTGGCTGCCACAATCACATAGATGCCTGGAAGAACGCAAGATGATGTCACTTCGACTCGAGAGCGCATGCAGTTGTACCTGCGATGCTCTGGGTCGACGCTGCGATCACGAAGAGCATCAAGAATGCCCAGGTCTCGTCGCACAACGTGCTCAAGATCTTGCGCAGGTGGTTCGCGCCTACGCGTGGACATGTAATCGAAGGTAGGCAGCGTCGACGTACCTTTAAAGTCGGATGTGTCCGTGGCTGGTGCCGCAGCGGCCACAACGGTGGCATCGGTGTCTGCGTTGAAGAGGTGTGGGTGTTGGGAGTCATTACTCGCGTGGTTGATCTTGTCGATTTGCGTACGAAGAGCGTTACAAAGCAAAGATCTTGAATATCTAACCTGATATTATCATGTACCATCGCTACCGAAGACGGACGAAATATTATATACAAATGTGTACTTGACTCGACGTTTGTATGATCATTTCAAGTATATCTATTTTATTCTCACACGTGGTAAATTAATACCATAATTCGGACAAACCATATTATTAATATATACTAGTACGTAGTACTTCGACGCAAAGTAACGTTATTGTTATATTAATTCCTTCAAAACCTGATAGTTTATTAACGATTGTGGCAAAAAACGTCGAGCAAGGAATTCTTGGGATGGTCAATCAAAGCAACGCTAGATGGGCGTTTCAAACACGTTTCAAACGCTCGAAATTAATATTTTCAAACTACCTACCGGTAGAAGTCTTAGTTTTGGATGATCAAATGGTAGAAAACGATGTTCTGGAATGGAAAACAGTTTAAAACTCTGCAAGGTTGTCTGAAGAACAGTTTAAAACGATTTCAAAGGGTTTGAAACCATTTAAAGACATGCCATGATTCTTTGCCCAGATTGGAATGCCATCGTGGGTGTGGAATACTGCCAGTTACTAGTACGCTGTACTATTAATAGTGTGTAAATCGTCGGTAGCTTCAGTGGAGTTGGGTGATTCTCGATGCACTGGCCAGAGTACATCGCGCCACGCCAGGCGGCGACACACGTGGCTCTGCATATGTGTACCTTACTTTGGCTAGTGCGACGAGATTCACCAAACTCAAAGCTAACGACGTTGCAACAAGGTACGACTAGACATACGCATGATGGCAACACGATCGACGGAAAGTTGATCGATATTTGGCTTAACCTCACGGTGTGGTTGAGGTCGGCGAGCACGCTGCTGCTGCATCCACAGTCGACTGTGGTGGGACGAACATGCATCGTAGTCGACGTGTACGTGGTCTATAATTACTGTCCGTCCATGGCGGCTTGCTGTGCTTCGGCGAAGCGGACACCGACTCGTTGGGTGTGTTTCAGGAACTTCTCGGCGCACAGGTTCATGCAGTTGACTTCCTTGTCTTCGAGTTTCTTGGAGCGGAACGACTGTACGCATTCGTTAAAGCAGGTCGCGACGACTCGGTTGTACAGCATCAACGACTCTTCCAGCTGTTTCTGCTCAAAGTGCTTCATGAGCTCTTGCTGCTGGTGCGGAGGAAGGGAGGCCGCGGCGTTCATGTCGATGATGTTGGACTTGTTCACCACACACCATCGGTACAGATGATTGACCAATCAAAACGCGTGAAATTGCACCAATCCCCCTTCGAGTTAGAAATCTATTATCCAATCAACTTCGAATCCTGGTCAGCCAATCACATCGCTCGAAACGAGTGGAAGCTGCAAGCACATTGGCGCTTCAACTTGGATTATTCAACATGGGGAAGCAGACCGAGCTCAAGGCGGCGCCGGGCCCTCCGAGCAAGAAGCGCTTCCGCTTCCAGAAAGGGAAGGAGCGCATTGCGGGTCTACAGTCGGAACTCCAGCTGCATGCCAAGACCCAGTCGTACTCAAACTTTCTGCTGGCCAACACAGCCACGGAGCCTTTCCACGACGAGCTCGCGTTGCTCGGTGAGTTGTACACGAACGAGCGGTTCCAGCAACTGTTTCGAAAGCTGCGTCGGATCACCAACTCGACACCGCAATTGCTGCATCACTTGACCCAAGTTGTGGCCATCCTCGAGACGAATGTCCGCGACTTTCCCAAGGACCCAGACGTGATGATCCCTGTGCTCAAGCTTTACGTCGCGCTCGCCAAGTAAGCATTGGATCGATGTACTACTTTCTGTTCTCGTACTCATATATATGTGCAGGGATTTGCAAAAGGAATTCTACCCGCACTTTGCCACGTCGTTGCCGCACATCTTGTCGATCATTGACAAGACCAACGTACGTTGTTGCTTACTTCCGCCGTTGCTGCAACTAACTCGCAAACTTTTTTGCGTAGCCTGAACTGACCGCCGACGTGTTCAAGACCCTCTCCATGCTCTTCAAGCATCTCCAGGCCCAAGTTCTCGCAGATATGAGCGTGCTGCACAAGTTCTACAGCGTGCTCGTGGGCCACCCACAGGAATATGTGCGCGAGTTTGCCGCCAATGTATTCGCAGTACTTTTGCGAAAGGTCAAATCTGGACATGCATTCCAGTCGTACGTGTTGAAGTACTTGTCTGCGCTCGTGCGCGGGATCACGAGCCACGACGGGAGCAACGCGTCGTCCCTGTTGGACCACGACCACGTGCTAGACGGAACGGCCAAGCTGTTCTTTGCCGTGATGAAGAACGTCCAAGCCCAGTTTCACTCGCGTACGAAGGAGTTGCTGCCGTTGCTCCTACAGGCATTTGACCCTTCCCAGCAAGTTTCTGCAGAGCAAGCCACCTTCCCGACCAACCACGACCACGTGATCTACGACATTTCAAAGCGCGTCGTCGGCATGCTCCGACGGTACACGACCGCCGAGCACGCGCCAGTGGTGTGGACGAGTCTCCTGGACGCCACCTCCCGCGCCGTCGCCGCCGTCCGTCCAGCTCCTGCGTACATCGCGCGGCTGTGCAACCTCGTCGCACTGTTTGTCTCGTACAAGCAAGGCGATTTGGTCGGCAAGGGCGACGCCATTCGTCGGCCGTTGCTGGTCGTGGTGCAGACGCTGCTGTCCAAGTGTGTCGCCCACACGGACGAGTTGCGCGAGTCGGTGCTGAACCTGCTGAGTCAGTGCGCATTTGCCCTCCAGGGAGACTTTTACGACGCGATCGGGACCATCTACACGACGCCGACGCTCCCGGACGCCGCCGACGTGGACGCGTTCACGGAGAAGCTGCTGTCGTTGCTGCCGGTCATTGCTGTGGCCAAATATGTGCTGCCGAAAGCGTCGCTGTACGCCGCTGCGCAACACCAAAAGGGCCCAGTGGCGTTGCTCCAGTCGTTTTCCGTACTCGTCGACTGGATCGAACTCCACCAGCACGTCGACGCGACCTACGGCGGCGGCGTGCTCACCCGCCAAGCCAGCCGCGTCGTGCTCGACCTGGCCAAGGTAACCAGTCAAGCGATGGGGCACTTCGAAGCCGTCGTGGAAGGAGCGTTCGCCTCGTTCTTGGCGTCCACTGACGACTTGGTCAAGATTGCCAACGTCCGCCAGGCGTTGCGCTGCCTCGCGTTCTTCAAGACGTCGTCGCCCGCGACCGTGACCGCGTCCGTGGCTTCGTTTCGCAGCAAGTTGCTGCAATTACTCCCCAGTTCAGACGAAGCCACCGCCGCGGCGTTGACGGCGCTGCACGGACACTGCCTCGCGGTGCTGGGCCGACTGGCATCCATCCAAAACACAGCCACGTCCGAAGCCGACTTGCTCGAGTTACTCGCGCCCCACCCGACGTCGCCCCACATGGTGCTGGCCATCCAGTCGTACGCCGTGACGTCGCCGCTTCTGTCGGTAGAGTCGTGGTACCCGCTGTTACACCGAAACTTGCGGAGCTCCAACCACTCGCTTCGTCAATACACGCTCCGGTTGCTGTCGCTGGCCCCGGCCCTGCCGTTTCTCGCCTCCCAAGACGCCGCGGGTACCCTGGACGGATCTTGCGATGTCGTGGCCATCTGTCTGCAGCTCGAAGACGCCGCGGCGACTCCGTCCGTGGACACGGAGCGCCAACTCATCCGGCTGCTAGACCGGCTCAAGGTGCTCGCGCGGTCGACGCAGGTGCCGACGCTGTACATCCAGCTGATCGTGTCGCACATGCTCGGGCTGTTCCATGTCAAGCTCTCGACCATGTGGCCCCACGTGTCGGCCGTCGTGCAGGCCGCCGTGTCGGTGCACTTTGACTCGATCTGGGACGTGGTGGTGGACGAGTTGGAGTTTGTATCGACGCGGTCGGTGGCGGCGGCTGAGGTACCGGCGGCGTTGCTCGCCCACTTGCCGGCAAACTCCACCACTTCGTCCAACGCAACAACTCAACACAACTCGCCAACGTCGTTGCGCCTCGTGGCTGCGTTGGCCAGAGATTGTGTGCTCGAACTCGGCTCTACCGCGCACACCGCGACGGACGCCGTGACCCACCACGGCCTCGTGTACAAGATGCTGGAAACGTTTGCCCATTTGGTTGAGCACAAGTCCAAGGTGGTCGTGCCCGTGTTTTGCGCGTTCCTCCGCGATCAGTACTACGCCGTGTATCCGGACGAAGTTGACCGCGTGTCGGCGGCGGACCTGACGGCACTGATCGCGTCCGCTGCCGTCTCCCGCGAGGCCAACCCCAAGTACGCCACGCACCACCCCAAACTCACGTCGACGTTAGTTGTCGTCGTCCCGACTGCCAAGTCGGTGCAAGACAAGCTCGTGTCGTTCCTCCACCTGTTCAAGCGGTTCACCAACTACAAGGGAGTGTACGGGCACGAGTTGCTCTGGTCGTTGTTCTACTCGTTGCTACTCAAAGCCGACGACCGGCTCTCCCGCGGCGCCCTCGACTGTTTATTTGCGTTCAAGCCGGCGTACCTACTGCCGTACCGCCAGCCCCTAGAGGACCTGTGCAACCCCAAGTCCTTTCGAGACACGCTGACCAAGTTCAAGGTCGATCGCGCGTCGGGTACGCTCCAAGATGAGCACCGCGACGGCGTCCTGCCGGTGCTGGTCCGGATCTTGTACGCCAAGTTTATCACTCGCAAGGGTACCCGCAGCGCCAAGCACTCGCTCGCGCACCGCCGGACCACGGTGCTGGCGTTCATCGTGGCGCTGGATCCGGACGAACTGGTGTACTTTGTGGACCTGATCTGCCGTCCATTCCACCTCCCATCGATCGGCGGCACGCACGGCTTTACGACCCAGGTCGCGCACGCCCAAGCCGCGATTGCAAACGTGTCGGCGTCGAAACAAGTGGGATTCCTCAACGTTCTGGAGGAAGTTGTCGGGCAACTCGGCATGAAAGTCACCAAGTACCTCCCCGACCTCCTCGCGATCCTCACGGCCATCCTCGGCCACGACGGCGTCGGCCAAATCCACCATAACGATGCTCTTGTCGACGATGATGACGAGTCGGCCGTTGCTGACGTCGTTGCTCCGACTCAACATCCAGTTGTACACGAACTCGTCGATGGTGACGATGTCGATGATGAGAATGACGATGGTGACAATGACGAGGACAATGACGAGCAGGCGCCCCTGCCTGTTGTGGAGGGCGAGGACGCCGCCGACAACATCGATCCGGACGAAGAGGAAGGGGAAGAAGGGGAAGAAGATCCTCTTCAAAAGGGTCACCACCACGACAGTCTCCGCAAGCAAACGAGAATGCTCACGTTTCGCCGACTCACGCAGATCGTGGACCAGGTACTAGTACTACTAGTACTACTAACTACTAGTACCTGTAACACTATTTGTGGTTTGTTCCCTAGTTTGACGGGCAGTATGCATTTCACGAGTGCTTTCAAATGGTGTTTGCGCTGTGCCATACGTCGATATTGCACTTGCCGAACGCGATGCGCGGCGCCAAGAAACCGTCGGCGCTGCTCGAGTGGCTGCGCGCGGTGGCAGTGTCGGGGTCCGTCGTCACGGAACTCACGCCCGAGATCGTCCGGAGCGTGCTCTCTTGTCTGGGCAGCGGCGCCCACCTCAACGTGACCATCACGCACGACGTGCTCGAGTGTGTGCTAGGGTTCATGGACGGGTTGCTCACGGCGGACGAGGCGCTGCTCACGTCGTTACTCTTGCCGCAGCTCGAGTTTGTGCTCCACCAGTTCGTTGCTCGGTTTCAGGCTAAAACCGCCAAGTTCATCCAAGACAAGAAGAAGCAAGGTGCGTCGTCCAAGAAGGAGCTGCACTTTCTGTGCCGACTGGCGCCCCATGTTGGCCGCGGCGGCACGACCGTCGAGACGGCGCACCAACTGGTGACGCTGCTGTTGCCGTTCGTCACGCGCAACCACAAGACGTCGCCAGTGGAAAAGGAGCACGTGTTCCAGGTCGTGTCGGGGCTCATCCCGTGCCTCGATGCCCCCCACGCCCACGTCAACTTTCTCGCAAAGTTGCTAGCCCCCGGCGTCAACTGCATCTCGGACCCGCAACCCCGCCAGAAACTCATGGACGTGTTCCGTGCGATCCAAGTGCATCCCCGAGCGACGGACCTCGCCGCCATGTGTCAACACCTGCTCGACCTCAACGCCCTCGACGCCCGACGCCTCGAAGAAGCCGACTTTGAGCGCCGGATCAGCGCCTTCCAAGCGCTCAATTCGATTCAATTTCACGGGTTCCGCGAACACTCGGTCACGCTGGTGCCGCTCGTGAGCCAGTACCTTCAGGTATTGTGAGTCCTTTTTACCCAAAATGTGGCCTTTTGATTCGCCAAATCTATCGATTGTTTGACTTTTTGTATGTAAAACTCGTCCTGTGTCACACTTGTTGAAGTCACACGAGGTTGCATTTGTCGAAGAATGGATTTGATTGGCTACTTGGTTCGTGATCTGGGTTTTGATTGGTCGATCATTTGTGTGCGATACGGTGCTGCTCTTTAGCGCACCCGACTTCCATTTCGAATATGGACTTGACAAGATGATGTTGTAGAGCATGCACGACACAGAGTACTCGCTCCGGAATGCGGCCAAGGCGGGGTTGGAGGTGCTGATCGCGCTCGCCGCGACCGACGACAGCAACGGCGTCCTCTTTCGGGTGTTTGAGACGGTGCTCATGCCGTGCGTCCGGGTGAGTTTGAAGTCGCCGGTGGAGGACATCCGCCGCGGGTTCGTCTTGCTGCTCTCGGTGGTCGCCGACCACTTTGCAACCCACGCGAGTCCATCCTTCCACGGCGACCTCTCGGTGCTTCGCAACAAGGAGGACCCGGAAGTCGACTTTTTCCTCAACCTCACGCACATTCAAGCGCACCGCCGGCTCCGCGCCGTCCAGAAGCTCAAGCATGGCGTCGACAGCGGCGACTACGCGACCCTATCCAACACGACGGCGCACAACATCCTCGTGCCGCTGCTTCAGCACGTCGTGTACGAAGCCAAGGCCCAGGAAGGCGTCGGCGGGGAGGCCGCGCAGGCACTTGGGAGTGTGGCCACGCTCTTGTCATGGACCAATTACTCGGCGTTGCTGCGCAACTTGCTCAAGCAGATCCCGACCCGCCCCGACTCGGAGACGCTCATCATTGCGTCCGTGTGCGCAATCATCGACCACTTCCACTTTGAGGGCATTGTGGTATCGGACGGCTGGAAGGCGTCCAAGGAGGACCGCGCCGCCGTCGCCGTCGTCCCCGCGACGCCCATCCAGTCGGCCATGACCACGTCGCTCCTCCCGATGCTCAAGACGTTCCTCACCAAAGGGAAGCGCAAGCAGGGCAAGGGGAAAAGCGCCAAGGACGACCAGGGCACGGCCACCGGCGACTACGTGTTGCGGGTGCCGGTGGCGCTGGCGATCGTCAAGCTACTGCGTCGGCTACCCGCGCACGTCTTCTTCCAAGAGTTGCCCAAGTTGCTCATGCAAGTGACCAAGTTGCTCAAGTCCAAAGATGAAGTGGTCCGGTCATCCAGTCGCACGACGCTGGTTCGGATCGCGGTCGAGCTCGGGCCGCAGTACCTTGTCGCAGTCGTGTCGGAGCTCGAACATTCGCTCAAGATGGGGTTCATGGTGCACGTGTTGTCGTACACGTTGTTTGCGATTCTAGAGAAAGTTGCCGACGCTTGCGAGCAACGCGCGCCGCCCCCCCTCACTGAAACCGAAACTGAAACCACCACGACCATCCTGTTTGCGTCGCCGTTGGATGAATGTGTGCCCAAGATCGTGGCGATTCTCGTGCGCGATATCTTTGGAGACGTCGGCGACGAGCGGGAAGACAAGGCCAGCAAGTCCAAGACCAAGGAAGCCCGCGCCTGCCGGTCGTTCGACTCGTTCGAACTCCTCGCGCGGTGCATCAACTTCCTCCCCAACCCGACCATCCACACGCTGCTGCTGCCGGTTGTGCAGTCGCTCGCGAGCACTTCGGCCTCCCGCAAGGGCAAAGTCCTGCTCAACGTCCGCACCGTGCTGTCGCGGGTCGCGCTCGGGCTATCGAAAAATAAGAGCGTCGAGGCCACGCACATGTATTTGTACTTGTTCAATATGCTGCACATGTGCTTCAACCGGCTCACGTACCTCCAGCCGACGGACGCGTCCAAGGCGGCGGCGCTGCATGCCGACGCGGGGGGCGTGTCGTCATGGCTCGTGCTCGACTGGATCGGCACCAAACGCCGGACGCAGGCCCGCGTGTCGTCGTGGGAAACGTTCCGAATCGAAGCCCAAGCCAAGATGACTGGCTTTGACCGGTACGTGGCCACCAAGGAGGATGCGGCCAACTCTGGCGCCGACGAGATCTTGCTGTATTCCGTCACGTTGCTCTACACGTTGCTCAAGAAGGATGCGTCCGCGCTCACGTTGCTCGATCCGTTCGTGCCGTTGCTGCTGCGCTGTCTGAACGAGATCAAGCACACGGATACTGTCATTATGGCGCTCAAGTGCGTCGCCGTGATGCTCAACCATCCGTTCCCGTCGCTCCTCCAAGGGTTGAGCACTGTCGTGGATCGAGTGTTCAAGGTAAAACGTCGTCACATGTCGTCACCACGTCGCAGCATGTATATTGATGGCTGTTGTGTGTAGATCATTCAAAAAGCTGGCGCTGCGACCAAGAACGAGTTGACGCAAACGTGTTACCGCCTTCTGTCCGTCCTGATTCGAGAACGCAGCGAGTACCGACTCGACGACGGCCAGCTCCGGGGGCTCCTCAGCTTTCTCCGCCACGACGTCGAAGAGATGGATCATCAGAACGCCACGTTTACGCTGCTCAAGGCGGTGCTCGGGCGGCGGCTGGTCGTGGCCGAAGTGTACGATCTCATGGTGCGCGTGGGGGAGATGATGGTGCAAAGCCAAGTGGCGACTGTGCGCGCCAACTGCGGCAGCATGTACCTGCTCTTCCTGCTCGACTACCCCCTCGGGGACAAGCGACTCAACTTTCACATTCGGTTCCTCGTGAATAACCTCACGTTCGTGTACGAGTCGGGTCGGCTGTCGTCGCTCGAGTGTTTGCATGCCCTGGTACTCCAAAATGTGGCTGACTTTTTTGCCAAATCAATCGATTTACACACCAATTTAGTCGACGCGTGGATTTGATTGGCTACTTGATCGTGTGCTGTGGGTGTTTTGATTGGACAATGCTCATATATATATATATATCATAGGTGAAAAAGTTGCCGTCGGATCTCTTGGATGCCCGCGCGCAGTTCTTCTTGCTGCCGCTCGTGCTCCAACTCGTCAACGACGACGCGGCGCCGGTCCGTGAGCTCGCGGCGGCGGTTGTGTCGGACCTCTTCAAGCGCATTTCGGCCAACGTGTTTGGCGACGCCGTCGCGCTCATGCAGCCGTGGTGGGGAAGCGCCGACCCCAAGCTCCAGTGTGCCGCCGCGCACGTGACCGGCCTCGTGGTCGCCGCGCGGCCGGATCTGGCCAAGAAGCAAGCCACGTTCGTCACGACCAAGTTGAGCGAGGCGCTGGCCCGCGCAGTGGATGCGATGGGTGAGCAGGAAGAAGCAGAAGATGGCAAACAAGTCGCCGACGTCGAGTGGGAGGCGACGTATTACGCGCTGCTGTGCGCCGACGCCTGGCGCACGTCCGTCCACGACGTGTTCGAGGCATGGGCGCCGTCCGTGCTCGAGTCGGTCGTGGCACTGCTTACGTTTCCGCATGCGTGGGTCCGGTTGGCGGCGGTGCGGGTGGTCCGGGGGTACGTGCACGGACGGAGCCCGAAGACCCTGCTGCGAACCAACCAAGACGGTCATGTCGTGGTGTACCTGGAGCAACCGGGGCGACTGTTTGCAATGGCCCAGCAACTATGCAAGCAACTCGAGAGCTCATATTTGACGGACGCGTTGGTCGCCGAGATCGTGCCCACGTTGCTGTTTGTGCTGCGGGCGTTGCAGACCCACCCGCACATTGACCAGCATCATCACAAGGCGGCCGTGTCGTTGGCCGAAACGGCTACAGTCGATGAAGAAGACGAGGACGTTGCTGACGTCGTCGTTGCAGAGCCACTCGAGGCATCGAGTGAAGCTACGAAACAGTCGTCCCCGGTCACGTGGCTGTTTACGCGGCTGTCGTTTCTGGCGCGAGGGTACCAACTCCCCCTGCGCAAGACGGCCGTGTACAAGTTCTTTGCCGGCGCAGCTGTCCAGGAAGACTCGAGTTTCTTAGCAACTGTCTTGCTAGCGATGATCAACCCGCTCTACCGCGACATCCACGACGAAGCTGTGGACGACTCGGAGGATCCGGATGACTCTGCAAGTATCCGGAATCTCGCGCAGGAAGTGCTACAGGTGCTGGAAGCCACGGTCGAGTCGGCCGTGTTCGTGTCGACGTTTGCCCACGTGCAGAAGAAGGTGACCGAGTTCCGGGAGCGCCGCAAGCAGAAGCGGAAGATTGAGGCGGTGGCTGAGCCGGACGTGGCGGCGGCGCGCAAGATCTTGAAGAACTCGAGGAAGCAGGAGTCCAAGCAGCTCAAGAAGAGAAAGATCGGACACCTCAAGGGGTCTCAGAGCAAGTACCAGAAGATCGCCGCGTCCAAGGAACGACAGCGCAACGCCCGTCCAGGACACTACTAGAGACACTTTGCTAACGTTATATACATGGCTGCCTAAGACATGATGATTGCGTTGCGGAGCTAGTTGCTGCGGACTTAAAAGGTGAAAGAAAAGTAAATGACGGTAAAAAAGATGACCATGGGGGAATGAATTCGCTGGCCCTCGGAATTAATAAAACGTATGTTCAACCCATACCAAAGGGGACGTTAAATACGAGAAACGATGGGGTTAAGTATAAAACCTGCGTTATTTGGATGACCCAGGGGGGTTTTACTACCAAGTAATATCATCAGCGAAGTCTAAAGTGGAATTCCACCGAAGGCGCGGGATCAAAATAAAAAACTATCGATGTTTGAAATTCAAACTCTACTGTTGCAAGGGAGAAGGGCTGGTCTTAACCAGAAAGTATTTTAAATCCATTTAAAATGTCATGTGTGTTGCAACAGAGTTGCATCAAGTGGTCCATTAGGAATTCAAGCGGCATCACATCAGGAAGCCGTCGAGATGTCGACTCCATCCGCCGACGCCGCACCAATGACGGCGCTAGAGATGCAGCGACGCCGACTCATGCTTGAGCGTGAGAAGATGCGCTCTCGAAGCAAGACCACCAAACTGGCTACCGACACAATCTCAAAGTCGAACGACCCCAAGGTACAACACGACACCAACAACGACCGGCGTAGCCTGTCCCGCGAGTCCATCTCCCCGCCAAGTCCGCTAGATCCCCGATGTAGCTCATCCTCTAGTACTAACGTCCGCGGTGTTGTCGTCAATACATCCTCGTTTCCAACGTCCCGGCCGGACATGTGCCCAAGCGATAGAAAGGCGCGAGGGTCTATCGACAAGCCCAAGATGTCTGCATGGAACAAGGTCAAGTCCATCGACGTCAAGCGCGAGTTGGCTGAAAACGTCGTCGTGCGTGTGATGGACAACGACCCCGACGACCACCAGACAGGGACATCCTCCTCCTACTCGTCGACTGCCGCCATCGACGCTCCCTTCTCGATCTCGATTCAGCTGCGGGATACCTCTTGGCGAATCACGCGCAGTATCAGCGACTACATCCTGCTTTGTCCTTTGGTACATGATCATCTCCATCATCGCATCTTGATGTGATTCTGTGCTTTGTAGGTTCCAGGCCTCGCCCCGCTCGACGCCGTCACATCCGACATGTCCCGTACCGCCGTCCGCGCTGTATTCCAGCATGCGCTGCATGTCGCCTCGCGCCTATGCGACGCATGGGCCATCGACGCATTCGCCGCGTTCTTCGACAACCATTTCGGCATGCTGGCGCTGCTGCTGCACGCCAAGCACCTGTCCGACCGCGTCGTCGCGTTGGAATCAGCGCATGAAGCCACCAAAGGTCACCTCAAGGCGTGCCAGGACACGGTGGGCGCCCAGCAGGTACTGCTCAACTCCCTCGCCCCCTCGACACCCCCCTCCCTCCGATCCGCGCCGCCGCCATCGTCGTCCGGATCGTTGTGGGAGTCGGCTTCGTCCCCGTGGTCTAGTGCGTCCTCGTCGTGCGTGCCGTCGACGTCGTGTCGGCACTTGGCCACGCAAACGCCCATGTGGGTCCCGTCCAACAGCCTCCCGACCGCCGCCGACGTCCGCGCCCATCGCGTCCTCGCGCAACTGGCCCCGTCGCCCGCCGCCGTCACCCATCGCCAGCGCATCTTCCATTCCATCGCATCCATCATCAAAACGTCGTTGCGGGTGCTGGCGCCGCACGCCCAAGTGATGCTCATATCCGGATCGGCGGCGCACATCTTCTTGCCCGACTCACCGCTGCGGGTAGGTGTGTTCTTTCCTACCCACTCGTCAGGCGACACGTTGCTGCAGTGGCACATGAAGGTGAACGAGGCTCTGTGTCATGCCAGCAACGCCGTGTGCAACGCCGCCATCAGCAACGACTCCAAGAACGCATTGCTAATCCAACACGTGGAGCTCAGCAACGCCGCCACCGACGGCACCGGCCCCCACGTCACATGCAACGTCGGCCACGTCACTGTCGACATGTGCGCCAACCCTCTCCGCGACCTCCGCGGCGCCCACTTTATGGCCAGCATCGACGCCTTGATCGGGCGCGACCACCTCTTCAAGAGAAGCGTCCTGCTCGTGTACGGCTGGCTGCGCTACGAATGTCCGTCTTCGTCCTCCTCGTCCTCCCCCTCGTCGCCTTCGTCGTCGTCATCTCCGTCGCCGTCGTCGGCCGGTCCGACCATCGGCGCCGCCGCGCCCGTGTCTTTGTATGCCATCGCCACTCTCGTGCTGTATGTGTTCAACTTGTACCATGACTCGATCCACTTGCCGTTGCAGGCGGCCGCACACTTCTTTGGCCTCTTCGCCGCATTTCCGTGGGACGGCTTCTGCGTCGCGATCGAAGGCCCGCGTGACCTCCGCAGCGTCACGTCCCCGCCGCAGCGACCGCGCGACGGCGCCGCGCCGCTGTGGATGCCACCCCACTTGCTGCGTCGGCACCGATCCGGACGACTTGATGACCCGCCGCCGCCATCAACGGGTTCGGAAGAGTCCCGTTTGAGTGTAGACGACGACGACGAAGAAGAAGTGGCAAGGATGCTCCATTTCCCAGTACGTTTCCCTGTCTTGGATGGCCATATGATGGAGAGAGGATTCATAGCATTGCTGTGCACTGTAGATCAAACATATCAACATCATGGACCCCATCGATGCCAGCGTGAACCTCGGCCACGCCTTGTCAGCCAAGCAGTACGTCAATAGTATCTTATAGATACTCCGTACTATTCTTCTGCCATTTGGTCGTACACATGGATCGATCTATCTTTTTATACTGACGTTTGTATGTCAAGCCTATTGCTTTGTGGGGATTGGAATCACACTAATTAGAACTCACACTAATTATTCCCTGGTATCCTGTAACCTGATTGGGTAATTCGTTTTACTGCCCGATGATTCTCGTGTCGATTTCTTGTGTCGTCGATTCATTCTCCATTAGAAATATTAATATTTCTAATGGAGAATGAATGAATATTTATGTAGTATTATAAATATACTATTGGATTTAAAGTCTTTAGTAAATGAAATTCATTTTCTTTGCATTAACTATCCTGGGGATAGTAATATATAAATCCATCTCATACATGTGTATGACTGTAGGGCGACGCAGTTCCGCCAAGCGCTGGACCTTGGCGCGACCAAATTGCATGGGGTTGTGTCGGCCATGAAGAAGGAGATGACGTCAGCAGTCTCAACTTCACTCGGCTCCACGTCCAGGTACAGACGACTCTAGTGTATATAGAACCAACCTGTATGTATATAGAACCAACCTGTATTACTATTACCATGTACTTCTAGTATGGTATAATGTACTACTAGTGTTTCGCTCCTGGATGGGTGCTTTCGACACATTGCCCAGCGGTTTCAGACCGGATATCGCCCCGACACGGCGGTGGTCCCGCCCTTGGACGTGCCGGACGATGGCGCGTTGTCTGGCGACCTCCTCCAAAGCCTGAGCGTCCTCACGGCCCCGACGCCCTCACATCCGCCTCCGTCGTCCGTCGGCACCGCACCCCCGGGTCTGTCGCGCCCGACGCCCCTCTCCACGTCGTCCGTCGCCCCGCCATGTCCGACCTCGGGGAATGCCCTCGCAGTGTGCTTGGAATCTCTTCGGTACTACATCCAATGTTTGTATATATGAGGTACGGTGCTTGGTTATGACGAGTGTATAGGCATGACGTGCTCGTGTGTGATTTCGTCGTGACGGGGCGCGTGACGGCGCCGGCGGTGTACTCGATGGCGATGGAAGTGCTGGAAGACCGCGGGGCGCTTCCCATCGGCGAGATTGGCAAGTGTCTGCAGGAAACAGCGACGGCGGCGACGGCGCTCTCGGCCGTGCTCAAGGACCAGTTTGGCGGACTGAAAAAGTTCCTCGAGCAGTACCCCGCCGTGTTCCTTGTCAGTTCTGATCACCCGTTCAACCCCAAAGTGTATTTGCATCGGTACGGAGGTGTCGTCGTTAAAGCCAGCAGCAGGGAACATGGACTCACGAGATCATGTGCCTGTGTCTCGTGGTAGGATGCTCACCGAAAGCAGTGCTGCCCAAGTGCTGGACGGCACCCTTGTCGAGGCATGCCGGAAAAAGGTACGAGTTCGATCTACATCCACGAGAAACTCACAAGGGGTGTGCAGAAACCCAAGCCCACACGACGAAGCAAGAAGGCAGACAGGGACGACGACGGCGACGCGCCGCGGTCCATCTCGCTCGCGCTGCTGCCGTCCCAGCATGGAGTGGCGGGTCCGCCGCCGCCGCCAGGGATCGGCTTCCCATTGCCGCTGCCGCCGCGAAGTTTGTCCTTCGAGTCGTCGCTCAAGAAGTCGGCAGCCGCGTTTGTTCCCAACCTCAACCTGGCATCGTCGTATACTGAGAATGCGTATCGTTGATTTCATTGGTGCAGAGTGAATTTAATGTAATTAATCAACCAATCCAATCGCAGTGTTCAGTTGACTTGGATATAGTATGGTGGCCCCTTCGCACGCGGTTGATTGGACAGAACAAACACTGTAGACAACGGATCATATAGAGTTTGAATTGAACATGGTCAAGAAGCGCGTATTGTCGCCGGCGCCGCTGTTGGACACGGCCCTCTTGACGGCGTTCGTGGAAGAGAATGGGTTGAAGCTCGTGCATGCGCAAAAGATCTGGAAGCACATCTCCACGCAGGTCCAGGCGCAGTCCACCGCGGACATCTCGGTCCGCGACATCCCGCACTTGCCGTCGCATGCGTACCCGTTGCTCGAAGCCAAGTTTGCCGCGTTCACGACCACCGTCGCGGAGCAACACACGTCCAGCGACGGCACGGTGAAGCTTCTCATCACTCTCCAGGACGGCCACAACATCGAGGCGGTGATCATGAAGCATTCGGGCCGCAACACGTTGTGCGTGTCGTCGCAGGTAGGGTGCCAGATGGGCTGCACGTTTTGCGCTACCGGTACCATGGGCATCATCGCCGACCTGTGCGCCGGGGAGATCCTCGAGCAGCTGGCGCATGCGTTCCGCGTCGCGCCAATCCGGAACGTGGTGTTTATGGGTATGGGCGAACCCCTCAACAACTACGACGCCGTGCTCGCGGCCATCCGCGCCATGACCGACGTCTTCGGCCTCGCGCCCAAGTACATTACGCTGTCCACGGTGGGGGTGATCCACCGCATCCGGCAGCTCAAGGAGGACGCGCCGCTCGTCCGCCTCGCGCTGTCGCTGCACGCGCCGACGCAGGACCTCCGCGTACAGATTGTACCCACCGCCAAAGCCTACCCCCTCGACAAACTCATGCTGGCCATCGACGACCACTTGAAAGATCGAGACAACCGGATGGTCATGATGGAGTACATCATGCTCAAACACGTGAACGTGGCCATTGCGACGGCACACGACCTGGGCAAGTTGCTCGCGGGCAAGTCGGTGGTACGTGCGTTGATTAGCCATTCGTCCAACAGAGTGTGTGTGTGTGGCTCACGTTTGAGTGCATGTAGCACATCAATCTGATTCCGTACAACGCGACGGACGTGGACGCCGAGTTTCAGTCGCCGACTCGCGACGAGATTGTGGCCTTCAAGGACGTGCTGCGGACCGACTACAACCTCAAGGTCACGGTAGGTCTTGAATGTTTCTGCTGTAAATTGATTGGGAGGGTGTTTGTTGCTCACGTCGTTGTGGTACAACGCTAGATTCGGGAGAACCACGGCATGGACATCGACGGCGCGTGCGGCCAGCTGGCCGTCAAGAAGTTGGAGGCCGGACTACCCAAGTCCCCCTTCGTTCCAGAGCAACGTGATATTGAGGACCTTGGCCAGCGCAAGAAAACCTCGTCGAAAACGACCAAAAAGCAACCGCCAGGCAAGGGTGACGACGCTTCGTCATCGTCGTCAATGACGACACTTTTGCTCGCGACGGTGCTGCCCATCGTTGCCATCGTCGTCACCGCGACCCTGGTGTGGCGCCGACTCAAACCCTAACTACAATCTCAAAAGTCAAACTACAATCTCAAAAGTCTAACTACCTACTAGTAACTACTAGTACAATCTCAAAAGCCTAACTACAATCTCAAAAGTCAAACTACAATCTCAAAACCCTAAGTACAATCTCAAAAGTCAAACTACCTACTAGTAACTACTAGTACAATCTCAAAAGCCTAACTACCTAACTACAATCTCAAAAGCCTGCAGTAACTAAACCTTACAATCTCAAAAGCCTACCTACAATGTACCCCTCCCCTCCTACAGTTGTAGCAAACACCACCACCGTCCACATATAGATATACAGTATACATATATATATTATATATATATATACTTAAAAGTCTATATCACCACCACCCTCCACATCTATACAGTATATATATACCGACAAAATGCCTTTTGCTTTTTCATTGTTTTTTACTACATATCCAAAGTCCTCGTAATGTATGCATGACGTTTTATGGCTTGGTTTCAGCGTGTTGGCACTTGGTGAATGCGTCGATGGCGGTGGTGATGGCGTGCTTCTCCTTGTTCAGGGCGTCCCACTTGGCGTCGTCGGCGTCGCGCACGGCTGCGGGCACTTTGGTCGTGTAGTCGTCCTTGCTGCGCTTCTTCTTGAGGGCGACCAACGACGGCAGCAGTTTCTGCAGCTTCTTGTCCAGCTTGGTGATTTCGTTTGCAAAGTCCACGAGACCACTCAGCAGCACGTGCAGCTGGAGCTTGTCGCTGAGCACGTGGATGGCACATCCGGCGGGGGGTGCCGTGCCGAGGAGGACTTTGGTCTCGCCGGCCTTGGACAAGGTGCAAAAGTCGTCCACTTGCGCTTCGATCGTTGCTTGGAGGACGGGGTCGTCGGTCGCGAGGAAGCATGCGGGACGGGCGCTGTTGGCGAGCCCGTACTCGGCGCGCAGGGAACGACCCGCGTGGATGATGTCCTTGACCAGGTCCATGCCGGCTTCGGCATCGGGGTTGGCCCACGCCGTGTGGTGGTGGGCTTCGGGGTACGCGGCGATCACGATGCTCGCTTCCGACCGGTGGCCCGGCAGGCGTTGCCACAGCTCTTCCGTCACGAACGGCATGATCGGGTGGAGGAGGCGCAGACCAAACTCCAAGCACAAGTAGAGCGTCTGCTGCGCCGTCTTTTTCGCTTCGGCGTCCGTACCCGCCATCACGGGCTTGACCAGTTCCAAGTAGACGTCGCACACGTCATAGAGCCAAAAGTTGTAGAGCGCCGTGGTCACTTCGCCAAACGAGTAGGCGGCGAGCGCCGTGTTGGCGGCGGCGATGGTCGCGTGCAGCCGGCTCAGGATGAAGCGGTCGCGCGCGTGGACGACGGGGTTGGAGAGGACCGAGGCGGCGACGCCGTCATGGAACCGCTGACCCGCGTCACCATCGTCCGCGTCGAGGTGGGACATGGCGAAGCGGGTCGCGTTCCACAGCTTGTTGCAAAAGTTGCGGTACCCCACGAGGCGCTGGATGTCGAGGTTGATGTCGCCCACCTGCTGCTGGTACGCGAGCAATCCAAAGCGGAGCGCGTCGGCGCCGCACTCTGGGATGCCGTTAGGAAAGTCGGCGGTCTGGCCCTTCTTGGCCTTCTCCACCTCCTTCTCGGGGAGGTTGCCGCTGTCGAGTTTGGCGAGTAGCGTGTCTAGGGTGCAGCCGGCGATCACTTCGAGCGGGTCCACCACGTTGCCGAGGGATTTGGACATCTTGCGGCCATACTTGTCGCGCACAATCGAGTGCAGGTACACGGTATGAAACGGCAGTTTGCCCGTGAGTTTTTGGCCCATGAATACCATGCGCACGACCCAGAAGAACAAGATATCGTAGCCGGTTTCGAGCAGATCGGTCGGGTAGAAGTCGTCGACTTCTTGGTTGTCGGGCCAGCCAAACACGGCGAAAGGAAACAGCCCAGCGCTGACCCACGTGTCGAGCACGTCTTCATCTTGCTTGAGCTCAATCTGAGACGGGTCCACGTGGAGCTTGGCGGCGGCCTTGAGCCGGGCGTCGTGCTCCGTGAGTCCGGCAAACCACCGGTCGTTGGTCGTCTCGGCGTTCGGGTCCACGAATGGCTCGCCGACAATCGTGGCGAAGTACGCGGGGATGCGGTGGCCCCACCACAGTTGGCGCGAGATGCACCAGTCGCGGATGTTTTCTAGCCACCGAAACCACGTCTTTTCATGGTGTTCCGGCAAGATCGTCAGCTCTTTCGAGCGCACGGCGGCCATCGCGTCCTGCGCCATCTGCTCGCAGTTGACAAACCACTGCGGCTTGACCAGAGGCTCGACAATCTTTTGGTGCGGCGCGTCTTTGCCCAGGCGCATCTTGTTGTCCACTTTGCCGTGTGGCTGGGCGTTGGGGGGCCGCGGGTTTTGGCGGGGCGGTCGTGCTTGGTCGCGTTTGAGGCGTGCGATTTCAGCGTGCCCTTTCGGTTTGATTTTTCGGTGGTTGTGGATCCGGGTGCTGTGCTGCGGGTCTTGGCGTTTGGGGGGTTCGTGATCTTTTTGGTCGTGTTGCGGCGTAATGTTGAGTGCTTGGTTTCTGACTGGCGTGTGGCCCCACTCGCTGTTGCCTGTTCTGGGTCTGCGCCGACGGTTTCCTGGGTGTTGGCTTCGTTTGCGGTGTGGTTGCGTGTCGGGCGGGTGGTTTTGTTGGCTGTCGTGTTGGGTGTGGTCGCGTATTGTCTGCTGTCTACGCCGTGCTTGAGCTTTTGTATGTGGCGGAGCCGTCTGTTCGTTTGTATGTGTGTGTGTTTGTGGATATATTGTCCTTCTGTGTGGTTGTTGTTGCGGCGGAGTGAGCGGTCTCTTTGTGTGGATGTATTTGCGTGGGTTTGCTGTTTGTTGGTGTCTTCTTCGTGCAGCCTGTGGCACGTGTTTGGGGTGTTCTTTGCCGTCGCCTTTAAATTGGCCCGGGCGGGCTGCTTGGGTACCGTTTCTAACGGTTGTCATGTGATTGGGTTGCTGTCGTGGGTCGTGTTGCGCGGGTTGTGCGCCTTTCGCTTTGCTTTTGCTGTTTTCGTGTGTGTTTTCTCTGTGTCTTGCATTGTCTAGAAGATCATCTTGTCAGTTTTTTGTTCGTCATGTTGGTGGGTTGCGTTATCGAGCTGTACTTTGTGTGTGACTTCTGTTGGTGTGATCTTCCCCGCGCTCCCGGACCTCTTTTCCCATCCAATTTGTTCTTTGGCTTTTGCGACCTCGTGTGACTTCCACATTTTTGGTACAGGGCGAGTTTTTCTTACTTTATTTCATTTCGCAGGTCCGGTGATATTGTGGCACGGTTCCTTTTTGGGTCCAACGGGCTCCCATTATGTGAATGTAGTGGCTCCCGAGTGGCGCCCGCGTGGCCGAGTGTTCGGGTACTCTTTGTGATTGTATTGGTTTGGGTGTTTGTGAGGCGCTGTTGGTGCGGTCATATTGGGCTTTTTCGAGGTGTCGGGTGTTGGGGGCGTTGAGGTGGTGGGTGTGTTGTTCCATGGCGTCGCGGTCCGTCGTTCGGGGGTGCACTTGGTTCTTGCGGGCGGGGTTGTTGCGTTTCTGGGGGGGTTTCGTGTGCTTGTTGCGGTTGATGTCGTGGGCTTGGATGTTTGCGATGGCGTTGTTGTGGTTGTGGGTGGCGTTGATGCTGGGGGTGGGGCGGTAGATGAGTTGTTCGTCGTGGTGCTTTTTGACTGGCTTGGTCTTGTGGTTGGTGGTTCGGTCGTGCATGGGGAGGTTCGCGCGTTGGTGGTCCGTGTTGCCTGTGGTGTTGCGGCGGTGGTGGTGGGTGGGCGGTTGGTAGTGGTTGTTCCGTTCCTTCTTGGGGTCCGCGCCTTGCTTGTTGTTGTGTTGGTTGCGCTTGTTGGTTTTATCCTTCAACCGGGGCTTGTCCTGGTGGGGCTGAAAGTCTGGCTGCGGCCATGGTAACGACGTGGGCCGCGGCTGGTGGGCGGTGCGCCCCCTTTGCATGCACCCTTGCCTGCGTTGGGGTACGTGGTTGGTGATTGTCCGGTTGCGGTGGGGTGGGCTGCCCCGACATGCGATGCCGTTGCGTCCGCTTTTGTTGGTGGGTTCCGTTCCGCGGGTGTCCGAGATTGCGAGCGCGCGTGGCGTTTGGGGGGGGGCTGACGGTTTCTTGGCGCTTGTCCTTGGTTTCGGTCTTTGTCTTGTCGTCGTCTGGCTTGGCGCACCCTTCCTTTTCCCGCCCTGGTTGCCTTGCTGCTTCCCGTGCCACTGGGTGGTATCCCGTCGCTATTGTTGCCGTTACTTGTTTTTTGTGGTCTTCGTGTTTGTTGTTCCTGTTCCCTTCTTTGCGTGCGTCGTCGTTCCGTGGGTTTTCTTTTTTGGTTTTGTTGTCTTTGGTGGTGGTTCGGTTTTTGTCGTTGTTCTTCTTTTCCTTGTTCTTGTTCTTCTTTGTCTTGTTTTGTGTTTTCTTGGTGGTCTTCGCTTTTCCTTCGCGGGCTGTGGGGGTTGTCTTCGTTGTCCTCGTCGTTGTCGTCGTTTTGGTTGTTGTGTTGGCGCTTGTCTTGGTCTCCGCGTTGGTGTGGGGGTGGATGTTTGGTCGGTGCATGGTGGTGCGCTGCGGGTGCGTCTTTCTGGTTGTCGTCCGGAGCGTCGTTCTTGTGTATTTGGGTGCCGCTGTTGTTGCTTCGGCTTGCCGTGTGTCTCGCTTTGTGGTTGTTGCGGTGTTTTTTGTTTTTCTTGTCGATTTGCCCGCGATCTTCTTCGTTCACTTTTCTGAGTGCCTGTTGTTTGGTGGGCTATTGTTTTGGGCTCGCTGCTTGGGCGTGTGGGGTCTGGGTTTTCTGTTCTTGCGTGCCGGCGGTGGCTTGGAGGTGGACTTGCGGGGAGATCTGGTCTCGAGCGTCTACTATTTTTTCTTGATCTGGCTCTCCGTTGATGTCCTGGTTCGTGTTGCGTCGGTGCTGTTGGTTGTGGTTGGCGCTGGGGTTGTCGTTGTGGGTGGTCATCTTGTCGTTGAGGATGTTGGCGGGCAGCGGCTGGTTGTTGTCGCGGTGCTCGTCTTGGTGGGTCCCTTCGTTGCGTTCGACGTTGATGTTGGTGAGCGTTTCTCGTGCGGCTTTGTGTTTTTCCGTGTCGTGTATGGGCTTGGGGTCGGGGTGTCGGTCTTCGGGGTTGGTCGTTTGTTGCCTGTGGTGTGCGCTGGGTTCGGGCGGGTTGTTGTTTTTGATTTGCGTGGAGTGGTGCAGTTGCTCGTGCGTCTTGTGCCTGTGCGCTGCCTTGTCGTTGTTGTGCTGGTTGGACAGGTGGGGGATGGGTTGGTGGTTTTGTTGCGGCGTCTTGGTCGTGTGGGCGCCGCTGTCTCCCGTCGGCGTGGGTTTGGGGTGGTGCGTTGCGTGTTTGGGGTTTGCTTCGCGGGTGGGGTCGTTGGACGTGTTGAGTGCTTTCTGTTGGTTTTGGTGCATGCGTTGCAGTTCGTGGGGGTTCTCGGGGTAGTACTGGTTGCGGCGGAGCGCGCAAACCCCGGGCATGGCCCCCTTTGGTTTGTGCTCATGTCAATGTGGGAGCGTTTCTGTTGTCTTGTCGTCGGGGCCGTGGTGGGTTTCGGCTTCCTTCTGGGTGTGCGTGGTTGTGCTTGGTTGTGGTGGCGGATGTCTTGGCGGGGCGTGGGCGCGGCGCGACTGCGTTGGGGGGTTGTGTTGGGTTGTTGCGTTGGCGGCGGTGGTTGTGTTTGGGGGCTGGTGTTCGTGCAGTGCTGGCGGTCCCTGTGGGGGTTGTTGCGGGCGGGTTGCTGTGCCCTCCGGCTCTTTCTCCACGTTGTGCCTGCTCGCGTGTGGGTGTAGCTAGTCGGTGGCGTGCTTGTTGTTCGGGGCGTGGGGTGTCCTGGTCTTGAGGTTTCGTTGGGCTGGGTTGTTCGTGTGCGACGCGTTCGGGTGGGTGTGCTGCTTGGGTGGCTGCGTTGGCTGTGGGAGTGGGTTGGGTTGTTGTAGGTTGCGTGTTGGTTGTTGGTGCGTGTGGGGGGGCGGGGTCGGCTGGGGGTGTTGTCGCTGGGGCTGGGTGGGGCGGGGCTGGCGGTTTCGGTGCGGGTTTTCGGCGGCGTTTTGGGTTGGTGGCCATTGCAGGGCCGGGGTCGTTGTCCTTGACGTTGTCTTGTGTTGATTTGGCGTGTTGTTTGAGCTCTTTGCGTTTCTGTGTGAGCTTTTGTTTCTCGACTGTGGCGCCATTCGCGGCGTCGTCCTTGTGTTTGACTGTATGGCCCTGTTCATGTGGGGCTCCTTCTGTTTGGGCGTGCGTTCGTCGGGGCATTGGGTTTCGGCCTTGGCTGTGTTTTGGCTGGCTTGTCTTCGGGCTCGGCTTGGGTGGGGTTGTCCGTGCCTTGCCGTGTCTTCCGCGTCGGTTTCTTGGTCTTTCCTGGGGTGTCATTTGATGGAGTTGGTTCTCCCCGCTGTCGTGGATGTTTTGACTGTTTCGTGTTTCTTCTTTTTGGAGTTCGCTTGGCTGTGCAATGCCTTGCGTCGTTTGGCATTGTTGAGGTAGTCGTTATTGGCCGCCGTTCCGGAGGCGAACGCTCCTTCCACGGCGGCTTCGCGGTGGCGGTTGGGTTGACTGGTTGTCTTTGCCTGTTGGTGGGCTTGTCTTGTTGTTTGGCTGGTTCGTCTGCCGCCTCCGTCTGTCGTGTCGTGGTGGTGGTTGGGTTCTTTCTGGTGGTCGCGTTGGTCCAGCGACTGTGGCATCGTCCCTGGGTCGTTTTGGTGTTTTGCAGGGGCGTAGTGGGGTGCTTTCGGCTGTTGGTTTTTGGGGGCTGCGGTGCCCGGCTGCTACGGGATCCGTTTCTGTGTGTTCTCGTCCCGGTGGTGGTCTTTTGTGCTGGTCGTTTTCGTGTGGCTGGTCTGGTTCGTGTGGTTCGTGTGTCCCTTTGGGGCTCGTGCTCTGTGTGTCAGGCGGTTCTGGCTGTTCTCGCGTCATTGGTCTGTTTGTGGGGTGCGGTTGTTTCGGCGTGTCTGCCGCTGGATCGGTGGCGGCGGACGCTTGTGGTTGGCCTTGGGGCGCCAATGTGCTTTTTTTTGCGCGACCGGTAGTGCGGGGCGTTTGCCGCGTCGCGCGCTGTGCGTAGGCGTTGTCGGGCGGGCGGGTGGGGGGGGGGTTGTGGCTTTTCGTCGTCTGGTTCCTACCGCTGGCTCGTGCTTGGTTGTGGTGTGCCTTGGGGGGGTGCCTCTTCCTGTTTTTGGAGTGTCGTGGCTGACGTTGTCTTGGTTGGTTGGGCAGGTGGCTTGCTCTGCAGAACGTTGCTGGGTCTGGTTCGTTTTTTGTTGTAGGTCGGGCATCTGCTTCTTTGTGTGTGTGTGTCGCTGGGGTTGGTCGTTCTTGTTGCGGTCGATGCACATCTTGGGCGTTGGGTTTGGCACGTGGTGGTTGTCTCCCCGTGTGGAGTCGTTGTTCCGGTCGTTGGTGGTTGTCCTGGGCTTGATCTCGGACGCGTAGTTGCGCTCGTTTGAGTTGGATGTATGTCCCTGTTTGCTCTTTCTTACTAGTAGTGGTAGTCCTTTTGCTGGTTCTTGGTGGTTCTGTTCGTGTGGGTGGGCCATGGGTGCGGTGTAGATGTTGTGCCGCGCGTTCTTCTGTGCGCTCGCTTGGGTCTTGGGCTGCTTGCAGGGCGTGGCTTGGGTCTTGAACGTGTTGGCGG
Source organism: Aphanomyces astaci (assembly GCF_000520075.1). Classification (NCBI taxonomy): domain Eukaryota; phylum Oomycota; class Saprolegniomycetes; order Saprolegniales; family Verrucalvaceae; genus Aphanomyces; species Aphanomyces astaci. Next base: position 58,866 of record NW_009798332.1, on the reverse strand, counting down.
TGCGTTTGTGCTGGGCCGCGGCGTTTTCTCGTTCGTTGCAGCCGCTGCTGACGTCCTTCTTGACGTGGGTTGGTGTTGTTACTGCTCTGGCATCTGTGGGGCAATGTCGTGTTGTCGTGGGTGTCGCGTTTGTTTTTGTCGTGTGTGCTGCTTTCTTTGATTGCGAGCTGGGGGGTTAGTACGTCGTTCGCATGCTTGCTTGTGTGGCGGGGCTTCTGGCTTGCGGCGTGGGCTTGTTGCTTTTGGGTGGTTGGTGGGGTCTGGTGTGTTCGTCTCTCGGCTGGGCGCTACTTGTGTCGCGTGTTGCGTGGGTTGGGGTGTCGAGTTGGTTCTGTGCGGGTGGTTTCGCATGGGTTGTTGGGAGTGGTCGTTTTTGTGCCGGTTTTGTCGCATCTGGCGGTCGTCTTGGGAGGGTTGTGTTGCTGTGTTGGGGGGCTTTGGTTTTGTGTGCGGCTGGGTCTTGGGCTTTGGCTGTGGTTCCGCGTTTCGTTCCGCGTTGGTCTTTTTCCGTTTTTGGGCGGGGAGTGGCTTCTTGCTTGGAGGGCCCGGGGCCGCGTTGTGCTCGTTGTGCTTCCGCCTGTTGTATTATTCGCGTTGTGGTGCTGGTGTTCTTGGTGGTTCGTGTGGTTTTGGGCGCTTTGCTTGGGTGGTTGGTCTTGGGTGTTGATTTGGTTGTTGTTTTCTGACTTGACGGGGGGTTGTTTAGTTTTGACGCATTTTGCTTGGTCGATGATGTGTACGGCTGTTGTGTGGTGCTGATGTCCGGTCTTGTGGAGCTGACGGGCGCGGCGTCTGTTGCTTCGCGCCCGCGGCAGGCGCTCGTGATGGCGTTTGTGGGGGACGGTCTGGTGGTTTCGTTGATGTTTTTTATTTGCTTCGTGTCGACGTGGTTTCATGGATTCGTTTCTTCTTTCTGTTTCTATATATTTTGTGGCTGGGTGTTGCTCTGCGTGGATCTTTGTGTCGTTGCGTTCTTGAACGAGCGCCTGTGCTTGGGTGTGGTCTTCTTCGCCTTCGTGGTCGTCGTCGTTGGTGTTCCGTAGTTATTGTCCCCGTCCTGTTCTTCTATGCTGTCTTTTCGTCCCCCCGCCGTTGGTTTTGGATGCAGGAGTCGTGTGCTCGGGGGCCTCCACCATGCTGTTTTTTTTATTGATCTATCGATCTACTTTGTGTTGTTCTTGTTTTCATGATGTGTGTTTGTTGTCGTCTGTTGTTGCTGTTTGGTTCGGTTTGTGTTTTGTGTCTGTCTTGGCATTAGCTGAGGTAATTTCCGTCTGTGGTGAGCGACTTTTGTGTCTGCTTGTCGTGGTGTGTTGTCTTCTGGGGCGTGGGTCGCGTTTCACCTTCGTCCACTGCATTTGGTGGCGTTTTGCCGATTCTTTGTAGTGCTTCTTCTTCTTACGTGGTTGTATTGTCCACCCTGGCTTGCTTTCCCATCTGGGGCCTGCATCCTGGTGTGTTTTTAGGTTGTTTCAACCCCTTTTGGTTGGTTTTCATCTTTTTTTCCGACCGTGTTGGAGGGTTTTGCGCTGTTTTTTATTCTGGGCCATTGTTTTCTGCCCTTTGTTGATGCATTTGTAAGTGTTCTCGCGGTCGGTAGTTTGTTCCTCTTAGTTTTGTGCGTTTTGTTTTTGTTTGGCTTTGCTTTCTAGCGTTGCTTTGATTGACTGTTTGCCGCATTCTTTGCTCGACGTTTTTTGCCGTTATTGTTCTTTCGGTTTTTGGTTTTGTATCAAATTGCATGTGGTTCATGTTGTTTTGCGTCGCTGTCCTTCTTGTTCGTATTTCTTTATCTTCTTGTTTGTCCGAATTATGGTATTAATTTACCACGTGTGAGAATAAAATAGATATACTTGAAATGATCATACAAACGTCGAGTCAAGTAAACATTTGTATATAATATTTCGTCCGTCTTCGGTAGCGATGGTACATGATAATATCAGGTTAGATATTCAAGATCTTTGCTTGTAACGCTCTTCGTACGCAAATCGACAAGATCAACCACGCGAGTAATGACTCCCAACACCCACACCTCTTCAACGCAGACACCGATGCCACCGTTGTGGCCGCTGCGGCACCAGCCACGGACACATCCGACTTTAAAGGTACGCCGACGCTGCCTACCTTCGATTACATGTCCACACGTAGGCGCGAACCACCTGCGCAAGATCTTGAGCACGTTGTGCGACGAGACCTGGGCGTTGTTTATGCTCTTCGTGATCGCAGCGTCGACCCAGAGCATCGCAGGTACAACTGCATGCGCTCTCGAGTCGAAGTGACATCATCTTGCGTTCTTCCAGGCATCTATGTGATTGTGGCAGCCAGCATGGTCGCAGTCGACCATCGCATCCGCGGCTTCATCGCGGCGGAGGACGGCGCAGTGCCTCGTGTGTTTCTCGCGCTGTTATGTGCTCGGATGGCCTTCGACATGTCGGCGTACAACGGCGACGCGACGCCTCTGCACACGCTCTTCAAGCGCATCCCGGACCCCATCAGCCTCGCCGACATGGTCTGGATGGTCATGGTCAAAGGTACTGATTCATCATCTCTCGTGTCCTGCATGTATTGTATCAACCAGTGTCACTGATATTCTCGTGTAGGCGTCATGCTACGACTAGTCAGCCTGAGCATCGAGGTCTTTGCGGGGCTCCTTCGAGAGTGGCAGTCCATGGTCACAAAGCGAGTCGTCCGCATGTTCATGCGTTTCAAAGGCATCCCTTCACCCCCAGGTAAGTCGCCCCTTCAACCCCGTCGTCACCTCTTGTCCACGGTAGACACACCAGCGCCGCAACTCACCGCTGCAAGGCGGGTGCGCGCGTTCGTGGGAATGCGTCGGCAAGTCGACCCCCACTTTGCTTCGATTCTGGGTGTGACCAGTGACCAGTTGCCGCCGTCCTTGGCCGAGTTTCTCTCCAACATCCCGACCCCCACATCGTTATCGCAGTCCTCGGCGGCGGACGCGCTGCTGTCGTCCCACAGTGACGCCACCCTTCCACCGACTGCAAGCGGCGGCGTACACACGGACGTCCTGTCCGAGGTGCAACAAGAAGAAGAAGACCCGAACGCGTCTGCCATCCAAGCCCTCAGCGGCACCACCCAAGTATTATCGGCGCAGGACGGTCACATTCAACAACCCGATCAAGGGCTATCTGATCTAGAGCCACCGACAGCCGAGAACCCTCCTGAGGTACACCCCCCCCAATTCATGTTTCACGGTGCTCAATACATGACTGCAGTACCTTAATTTTGGCTACCCCTGCTTCGAACAACATTTCTTGACCAAGTGACCTAAAATATAGCTTTCTATGTTCACCTTTCTGTTGCATGTTCGAAAGGAACTCTGGTGTGTAACCCATGACTTGGTTGATTCGTTGGTTTGGTCTCTCGTGGTATTGCATTATGCTGATATTGGATTGTCTTATATCGTAGGCGTCAGGGCTGCCAGACTCTGCGATGCACGACACGTTTCCTCAAGTGGTCGCGCAATTGGTGGGCGATGCCATCTCGGCAGTGCCCGAACAGGGATGCGCGGCACGCCAGCCGCCGCCGAGACTGCGCAGCCGCGTGCCCAGTTCACAGTACACGACCGGTCGGGGATTCTGGGGCGCCGCGCTGAACCCGTCGTGCTGGCCACACATGTTCCCCCCGACGACGACCCCACCCAACCTAGAGTAATCATATTTATAATATACACTTCTTCACATGCGTCGCTCTTTTCTAAGGCACTTCGTCAAGTCAGTGTGTTTGATGTTTAGCTAGGGATGGCAGCATCGTTGGAGCCCCACGCCTGACACCAGCGTGACCGAGCACATCAGAATACTGACTGCAGTGGCGACAGAACGAAGAGTACTGTAGTCGACCAAGTGGGGTTGTTCTCGCGTTCAGATGTCCTGGGTTTGGTCCCAGCCGCAAGAGGGGACTTTTTCCGTGGCCTTAGCCGCGTAGTCGTTCTGGTGGAATTGGGGCAACCCTCACGGTGGGTAGACAGTAGTAGCGAATTCGTCATCTATGCTGATCCAAGAGTTCGGATTTGGCCCTAACGATATCGCTAAATGTGGGTGGAGGGCAACGTGGTCAGTATACTTGTACTCGTAGTCGAGCTGTGATGTTGTTTTCAACCAGGTAGCGACTGAAAACAAGATTTAGAGTTACGCCCATGCTGCTGTAAGTATAACCCGAGTAGAGTTGGCCGAGCCCTGACTCCACCGTCACCATAGTGTTGCCTCCATGCATATCTCCAAATCGCTTAATTCTGCTTGCATGAACCGCCATCACAGCCCTCCAATGTCTAGGCATGAGAAAACGGTACCACGTTGAAGTACGGAAGGTTGAATAAGTAGTGACAGTCGATTGGCCAAAAGTGAAACGCCTGTTTGGTTCTGCCAATGGCATGAATCCATTCGAAATGCAGTGTCCAATCAAAAGTCGACATACAAAAGGCAAGACAACGGCGGCTATATTTAGACCGTGCGTATAAATAGCCACCTTGGCCACATAGCAACTCAACCACATCAGCAGCATCTTTGTCGTCGAGTGACGTAACAGGAGCATGGGGGAGGAAGTGGAGAAGCATATTCTGCGCAAATACGACTTGCTGCAAAAGCTGGGCAAGGGCGCGTACGGAGTTGTGTGGAAGGCGCTGGACAAGTCGACTCGGCAGCCCGTGGCTCTCAAGAAGTGCTTCGACGCATTTCGAAATGCCACCGATGCCCAGCGCACGTTCCGCGAAGTCATGTACCTGCAAGAACTCAACGGGCACAACAACATCATCCGGCTGCTCAACGTGATCAAGGCCGACAACGACCGCGACATTTACCTCGTGTTTGACTTTATGGGTAGGGGGACTAGTATTCATCTTTCGTGTTAACCTCTTATATGACGCGTGATTAGAAACGGACCTCCACGCGGTTATACGGGCCAACATCCTCGAAGAAATACACAAAAAGTACGTCACGTACCAGCTCATCAAAGCGCTCAAGTTCATGCACTCTGCGGATCTATTGCATCGAGACATCAAGCCGAGCAACTTGCTCTTGAACGCCGACTGCCACACCAAACTGTGCGACTTTGGCTTGTGTCGGTCCGTGTCGGAGCTCGGTGGACCCAGCCCCGTGCTGACTGACTACGTCGCCACCCGATGGTACCGCGCGCCGGAGATTCTCCTTGGCTCCACGCGGTACACCAAGGCCGTCGACATGTGGGCCGTGGGGTGCATCGTCGCAGAGATGGTGTCTGGCCGCCCGACCTTTCCCGGAACGTCCACGATGAACCAGCTGGAGCGCATTCTGGAGGTCACGGGGGCCCCAACCGCGGCCGACATCGAGAGCATCAAGTCGCCGTTCGCAGCGACCATGTTGGAGAGCTTGCCACCGCCCAAGACGCAAACCCTCGAAGAGTTGCTGCCCAAGGCGACCCCGGAAGCCATCGACATGATTCGCAAATGCCTTTACGTACGTCCTAGTAGTATGTTTAGCGTGGCTGATTGACTTGTAGTTTGATCCGACCAAGCGCATCTCGGCCGACGACGCAATCAAGCATCCGTTCGTGACCCAGTTCCACAACGACAAGGAAGAGCCCGTGGCGAATGCACCGTGCCAGATCGTTGTGGACGACAACACCAAGTACTCGGCCGCAGATTACCGTGACAGATTATACCGCGAGATCATCAAGAAGAAGAAGGAAGTGCGCCGCCAAAGCACGCAGCAAACCATATCAGGTACAACTATCTGTCGCATTGAACCCTACTGACACATGGTTGGTCTTAGATGCAACCACCGCGCCCTCCTCTGCCGCTAATGTAAAGTAACGACACACACAGTGCCTTCGCATCTACTGGCGTCCTGCCAACCGCCGCCGCCACCACACATGTGCCATAGCTTTCTTCTTTTTCAAATACATGCCATACATCCTACCAAACAGGCAGGACATGGGTTCTTCCCTTTTCACCTCACTATATTCTGCGTCAATTGCCTCTCTCCCCCCCGCTCAGCCGTTCAATCCTGACTACTGTGCCAGATCGATGTTACCGTTAGGCAGACACACATGCAATACAGTCTGTAAATAGTGTAGTTGGTTTCCGTAGCACCAGAACACCTGTCACAGGCCATCCCACGAGATTTCATTGTAGTAGTAGTCTACGTTACTGGATGACAGAAATACTCTAAGTTGACCTTAGTCCAACACGTTCATCGTCATTTGGTTCGAAATGCGCTCCATTTCGCGCTCGTACTGGTTGTCTTGTTGCGCTTGGCATGTCCCAAACCCCATGGCGGCTTGTTGCTTTTGGTGGTGGCTTTTCACCGCAGCATCCTGAGACAATATCGCAGAAAACCCCGGCGGTGGGAGCACGCTGCCGCCGGCCTTGGAAGGAGGAGGGGGCTGGAGCGCGGAAAGGGGGGAAGGACGGTCTTCGGTGGCGGCCATCGCCGAGATGAAAAGCATGCGCACCGCCAGGGGCGGTACTTTCTCGGCAGCAAACTCGCGCTGGGATAGTGCCAGCACGGCCACCGCGTTGATGTGGCCGGTCATGACGTGGCGTCGAATGGCCGACGCCGTCAGCGTCGGGTCTCGCAGGAACGCCATCAGGTCCGCTTTGGTCACGATTCTAGGACTGCTCGGGGGCTGCTCGATGGTGGTAGGGATGTTGTTGTCGTCGTGTTGTTGCTGCTGGTTGTTGTTGTTGTTGGGTTCTTCGCCACTGTAGATGGAAGCGGTATGGCGGATGCTCTGGTCGTCTGCACAAGTCAAAGTCGGTTCGGTCACATGCGTCCAGTCGCTGTCGTTGGTCTCTGGGCAATCCTCCTCTAAAGTGTACTCGAGATGTGGTAAATCAGCAGGAATGCCTGCGGGGTCAGTATCAGGCACAGCGGGGGCAATATCAGGCACAGCGGGGGTCGTATCAAACACTAGTGGGAAGGAATCAGGCACCGTGGGGGCAGAATCAGGTATAGAAGGGAGGGGGGTATCAGGTTCAGTGGGGACGGAAGCAGGCGCCATTGGAGTCGTATCAGGCACAAGGTGGGACACAGTATCACAGAACGACTCGTTCGTGTTGGGAATGAGTGGTGCAATGTTGCAGGTAGATGGTCGTTTGCGGTTAGGATGAACCAAGCAACACGTGTGAGAGTCCTGTTGCACGGCGGTCGGAAGGCGCAGCGTGGGGGGACGGATGTGGTAGCTGGCAGCTTCGAATGTGTGGACCGGAGGTGCGGCGCTGGGCGGCGATGGGGCAGGGGTCGTCCGTTCGCAGGTTTTAGGACTGCGCAGGAGATTCGCAAAGTACTGGGGCGGGCCCTTCTTGGGGGGTGCTTTTTGCTTGGGTCGTTTGGTTGCCTTGGCGACGGAAAAGCCTGTCGGTGATGGGGTGTGGCATTTGATTCCGTCGTCGTTTGGATGGATGTAGACGTAGTAGAGCCGTCCGGTGGTGACCGCGCCTGCGAGCGTGAATGCCCATGTGAGTCCTGCCACGACGAGACTGACGACCGAGTGTTGATCCCATCCCCATAGAAGCACCGTGCGAAGAAGAAGGCTGTGGGTTTGTTGCACGATCCAATGAAGGACGACCCAGATCATGCCGTCGGGATGGAAAATGAAGCTCGTGAGAGACAGAAACGTGAGCCACGCGAGGTAGCGAGACAGCTTGGACTTATCGGTCCGTTTGTTTGGTGGGGGCGCCGCCGACGCCGCCGCGAGGCCGAGCGGCACCAGAAGCGTATGCAGTGGAGCCATGCGATCGGTTGAGAAATAGACGAGGAGTGTGTCCGTTCATTGCAATGGGTTGACAGGAGTTTCACGTTTCTATCGCCGTTTCGACTTGAGTCGTTTCGTGGAAGGGATGTAGGGCGCACGACGACGACCCAATCAAAACAGCGGGGGGAGATTTGGCAGTTACGTTTGTGGCAGTTACGAAACCCGCCGCCACCGCGCCGCCGTCGTCGATGCACCCATCGTCGTCGTACCAGCGGCGCGAATACGATGCAAATACCAAGCAGTGGATGAAAGAGGTGATTTTCGTAGTACAGGGCTGTTCGGTGATGGATATTCTGTTGTGTTGGACACACTTGACCGAGAGTTATCATGTGGAACCAGGCGTTGGTGAGTCGCGAAGTGATTGACGACTTGGAAGCTGTGAACCGGAAACTCCAGCATGAACTTCTACACAAGGTGCAGCCATTTGTCGTGGACTAGATATGTGACATGCATTGCCATGTGCCATTAGACAAGAACGCTTGAGGCGATGGACGCGTGTGTGTCGTCTCTCGGTGTGTCAGCCAAGGTGAGGTCGGCCATGGAAGCCAAGGCGGCGACGGCTCTGTCCGAGGCCACCGAGGACACGTCGACGCCGAGGCGGTCTCCTCGGAAGCCTCAAGACGCATTGGTCCGCGGTGGTCCTGGGAACAAGTACGTGGCTGGGTATAGTAGTATTCGCTCCATGTTGACAGTAGCGACCAGGTTCTCCTACAGCAGCGAAGACTACACCAACTACGTCGATCAGTACAGTCCCCCCAAGTGCGCACATATGGAGGAGCCATGTGTACAGTAAAGTGACTTGATATGATTAGAGACCACGAGAAGATTTCAAATCCAAAGAAGCCGTTGCCATCGTCCGACGTGAAGGTGTCGTCGCCTCGTCGACAGAAGCACGACCCTCAAGTGTTTGGAAGTACCAGTGACGCCAACAAGTATGTACAGTCGTCTTAGCTTATGGCCACGAATGGCTGGATATATACATATATATATATATACATGGCATGACGGGTATTGCGAGCAGGTTTCATCACGGCAGCTCCGAGCACTTGATGATCGTGGAGCAGCACAGCCCCAAGAGGTAAGGGTAACATAGTGCCTGGAAGTCCTTGATGGAAGTACGGTAACTAGGACACGAGAAGTGACCGAGTGCCCAAAGATGGAACAAGCGTTCATCTCTGGTTCAGACTCGTATCAACAGACTGCTGCGTATGCAAGCAGCTACCCAGGCCAGGTATGTACTACACATCGTAGCTATGTACCAGCCGTTGGGCAAGGATGAGTCGACCGATTGCTGGGCTAACCTGTGTCATGATGTCGTAGACGGAACGCAACGACTTTGGACGAAGTTGGCCCTTTCACCGAGAAGAGAAAGCCCTGCAAGAGTCGAAAGACTTGTTTGGGAATCCCCGCAAGCCGCCTGGCAACCACATTCCGCTCTCCGCGTAAGGACCTCCTATGTTTCAACGTTCCGACGTTCACATGCCATTGATGGGCGGTAACACGGGAAGTGTACAGGGCCGAGACGGACGCCATCGATAAACTCGTGCGCGACAGCCCCAGGAGGAAAGGCAACAACCACCACTTTGTAGACTTCCATGGCTACAATAGCTAGCTCGCGATCTTGGATTCGAACTTAAGATCGTTACGTACTTAATCGACTTTCAAAAGTCGTACATAGGGAGGATACTTCGAACTTAGAGGGTCATTCGATGTGGTTGGTGGATGGAAAAATTTAACGAAACTTGCATCTTCGCGAGTTGTCGACATGGCGTTGCCGCCAGAGTACGTGGATGGGCTGTATCGGAAGGTCCTGGTGTCCGTGAAGGCATCGAACGGCATTCCCACCGACGAGGAGGACTATCACTTCCAGCACAAGTTCAATCAAGACTTCCGCGACGGAGTCGACGCACTCGGCGGCCGTGTCACGTCGCTCCTGCATCGCCTGCGCAAGGCCAATTTCCCGCGCAATGACGACAACGGCGACGACGACATTGTCGACTTCGATCCGTTGGAGGAGAACGGGGCGTTGACGGACCTCGTCGACGGCCTCCTGGAAAAAGCGACGCAGCAGATCATTCGATTCCAGAAAGGCGACGTGGACCCGTCGCCGTCGACTGCCGCGGCGCCACCGGTCGTCCTTCCCACGACGTCCAAGGTATCGTCCCGGCCACAGGACTCATTCGAGGACAAGGTGGATAACTCGGACTCGCCGTTCGTGTCGAAGTTGCGCGCCAAGTTGCATGCAGCGTCGACACCGGGCAACCCCGTCGACGACGACGACGACGACGTGTACCATCCATATCGCAGCGAAATCACAAACCTCACGTACCAGCCTTGGCAAGTCGAACCCACCGTGTCCCATCCCGGCATGATCTCCCTGGACGACGCCACGTACACGTACGTGGACACGCCGGCGGCGCTGGCGGCGATGCTCGCGGAGCTGCAGGCCGCGCCCATGTTGGCCGTGGATCTGGAAAACCACAGCTTCCATTCGTTCCAAGGGTTCTTGTGTCTCATGCAGATCTCGACGTGGACATGCGACTGGGTTGTGGACACGCTAGCCCTTCGGTCGCATCTCCACGCGCTGAACGCCGTGTTTTGTGACCCGACCAAGCTCAAGGTCCTCCACGGCGCCGACTCGGACATCGTGTGGCTGCAGCGCGATCTGGGGCTGTACATGGTCAACATGTTCGACACTGGACAGGCGGCGCGCGCGCTGCAGTACCCGCGGTTCTCACTCGCGTACTTGCTGCAGACACATTGCGGGATCACGGCCGACAAGCAGTACCAGCTCGCCGACTGGCGCGTCCGACCCTTGGACGAGCACATGATCAAGTACGCCCGCGAGGACACGCGGTACCTCCTCTACGTGTACGAGGTTCTCAAGCAGGAGCTGCTGCAGGCAACGCCGGCCAACCTTCTGCATGCGACGCTGACCCGCAGCCAGGCGCTGTGTCTGAGCGTATACGCCAAGCCGCGGGTGCCCACGCCCGACGATGTGAGCTACCTGTGCTTCAAGCTCAAGGCGACGGTGGGGCTACAGGTGATCTCGGACACGCAGGTCCGTGTCATGGAGCACCTGGTCGGGTGGCGGGATACTCTCGCTCGACGCGCGGACGAGTCGCCGGGGTACGTGTGCCCGAACGCGGTGCTGATGAAGATCACCAAGGGACTGCCGTCGACGCCGGCGGCGCTGTTCCGCCTCTGCAATCCGATCCCGCCGCTTGTTCGAAAGCATGCGCACGACATCACGGTGCTGTTGAAGCAAGCGATGGCGGTGAGTGCCGAGGAGGTAACGGCGACGGCGGCATCCCCGCATGTTGTCCAGCCCGTGGAAACGACGCGGGTGCAGCGACGAGGGGTCGTGGTCGGCACCAGCCAGCTGGATGCGTTTGAGGGATGGACCAACGTCGTGGCGCGGACAGCCACCGCCTCCAAGGCGGCGAGTCTAATCTCCCCCAAGAAACCGAAGAGCAAGACACAACAACCCAAAGACAACACTCAACCGCCGCTGTTTGCGTTGCAACATGAAGGAACCCAGGACGATGGGGCCTTGGACGTTCTGGAGCAAGTTCGTCAGGCTTTGGCCAGCAAGGAGTTTCATGTCGTCGATGTGTCTGGGTTGGGCCAACCCACTGCGGCTGCGGCAACGGCGGCGCCGCAGCGTGTGGTGACGCCCAAGAAGGAAGAAGCGGCGGTGCCGCTGTCGCTCTCGGAGAAGTACCCGAAGCTGTTGAAGAAGCGCAAGGCGGACCAAAAGTCGGCATCGACGGTGGACGATAAGGAGGAGGTAGAAGAAGAGGACAAGATGTCGTTCCAGTCGTTCGACTACGCCAAGCAGTCGCTGGCGCAGACGACCATGGACTTGGACTTGAAGCCCGAAGTTCGGCACAAGCGAAAGAAGGGTGGAGGGTACAACCCGTTCGTCCAGGCCACGGACGAGACCGGCATGGCGCCCATCAACCAGAAGAAGGGATACAACGCCCCGCGTAGCTCGACTTTTCGATAGAATGATAACCACATATATGTATATGCTGCAACCACACTTGGACATGATGGACGCGCGTTGCAGCAGGCATGCGGCGGCGGCAGATTGGCTTTTTGTGAGATTTTTGTGTTTATCCGGATACCCCGGTCAAAAGCCACAGGAAATTGGCCAATGGCCATCGAGTAACGAGATCTGTAGGATGGATCCGACGCGGTCGTTGGCATGGGTGGCGCTGTTGCAGAAGGTCGACCGACGGCAGCTCGAAGCCACGTGGATGTACCCCAACGTTCCCAAGGACCATCTTCATGTGTTGCTGCATCGTGTCAATGTCGACGCGCCGCGACCGGATGTGTTCTTCGTCAAATATCAAGACACGTGGGTGTATGTGGGCCGCCCGTCGGTGGTGGCGGGTGACGCCGTCGTCGTCGTAGCCAGCAAGGTACTCCATATCTTGTCCTTCATTCCACGAGTTGTACACTGACGACCAGTGCGTCATGTCAGTGCTTTGACCCCGAGAAGTACGCGGCCTTGCTTGACGTGTTAGCAGACGAGTACGTGGCGGCGGGGTCGTCGCCACTGGCGCTCGTCCGCGTCTACCTGGCCCTGTTCACCACCGGACAATACGCCAATCCCAACACCCACGTGTCGCCGTTTGAATGGAACAAGAACCAAGCCATGGCGCCGTACATTCCGACCTCCGTCACCCTCGACGTGCGTCTTGAACTAGATCGCCGTCCATCCCGACTCTTCCATCTTCTTGTTCATTATACAGACGTTCGTGTCCATGTTTCAAAGCGACGATAGCGCCATCGTGTGGCTTGCCATCCTGGCCAAGAAGAGGTGGCCCTACCTCCACTTGAAAGTGCCTCTCACGACCAGAGGTCGGTTTGGTAGAGTCGTCGTGACCAGCGACAACATCCCCGACCTGCTTCAACTCACGCGGTGCCTGCCTCAGTTTGCGTGGCATCGTCAGGTGCAGTCTGTGAATCAAAGCGACATAGCGATAACCACCTCCGTTTAAGGACTGGGCCATCCTCCGTCCGTTCACGCGGGGGACGAGTGCCGAAGTGGCCGACCTCTGCGCGTCCGGCGTGTACATCGCGGGCATGCTGCACTCCGACCTCCATCCGACCACCTCCTCGTCGCCGTTACTTTACGATGTCCTTGTTGACGGTATACAAGCTGCTGTTTTACTAGAAACCCCTTTGCGATGTGGTTTTCTCAATGCGATCGATGGGCAGTACCGACGCGCACGGTGACTGTGGCGACCGGGTGCGCCGACCTCTTCTCGGGTCTGTCCTGGCACAACCAATGCACCGACGTGCTCGCGACCTACCACCACCAGCCCTCCACAGACGACCACTCGCTCCTCGTGGACGTTGTAGCCAAGAAGACACTGACTTTGATCGAGTCCATCCAGGCGGCGGCGCTCACGAGCGTCCATGGCCTCGACGTACGTGACTTGATATTGTCAATCATCGGTAAATGGGGGTGTACTGTAGGAACCATTGAAGTGGGCAGTGGCCGTCGCGGAAGAGCTCGTGTAACGTTAATTGTATATCCATCTAGTAGTAGTAGTACTAGTAGTAGTACTAGTAGCTACCGACATCAGGAAACTCGGATTGGATTACAGACTTGGTGTTCGAGTTGATTTCGGGGTTGCGGGGTTTCGGGGTTTCGGGGTTTCGGGGTCACCACCGACAGGTATGGTATGTATATATATCGATAACGTTACGTAGAGTTTAGCAGGGGCATGTATATAGTAGTAGTACATATGCTTCATTTTGTGGACTTCTACTACCGCCTTGGACTGGTGTGTCGTCGTTGTCTGGGGTGGTGCTCGGGGGTGGTGGTGGCACTTCGCCTGCTTCTCTTGCTGGGCTCTCGGCTGCTCTCTCGGCTGGCACTTCGTTTCCTCTGCTGCTGCCGCCGTCGTGGTCTGGTCCAATCCCGCACGTCCAGTGGGTTGGTCACACCCATCAAGCGTTCTCGTCTACAGAAGTACAAAGCAATGAGCCCAATGTTGGTTATATATCGAAGATGGTAGTTGTACTGTCGCGACGCGGCTGCCGCCTTTTCCCCGTCTTGTGTGCTCCGTGTGGGTTGATCTTGTTCGATGACTTGCCATCCACTTGTATGGGCCAGTGCCTCCATTTGGTTAGCGATCACTTGCCGAAGCACCTGCATCATACTCGTCTAATCTCAAGTCTTCTTCACAATGGACGTACCTGTATGGGGGACGTTCGCTTCGATCCAGCCTTGCGAGGATATGACGGCAGCTTCCGCTTCTTCTCTGGGTTGCCTGCTGCTGTGGCCGGGGTACGGAGCGCTCCGTGCTGTGGTGCTGCTGTGTTCAAGCTCGCATGGGCTAAACTTGGTAGGGCTAGCCGCCGCGTCTGTTGAATCGACGCGAGTTCCCTTACAAATGAGGCGGGCGTCGTCGTCTACGGGTGGATGGGTAGGTAAGTGGAGTGATCATGGAGAATGGGCTGCTCAAGATGGGAGCAATAGGCGACGTACAGGAAGGAAGCAGACTTGGTCGATTGCTAGTACCACAGTCAGCACCGCCCATAGCTCCAGTACAAAGCGCTACATAGGACGATAGAGTATCTATCACGCAAAAGAAGTAGATCAAGATGGAACCAAGTACCGAAGTGGACGCGCCAAGGAATTCGCCTAGTTCGCCGGCCATGATGTCAGGATGGCAGTAGTCTGGGTGCTCCACCAGTTGAACGATGTAGGCTACCAACGCCTGGGTCGCAGAGTCGTTCGGGCTATTGGCTTTGCTACATCAAGGGTGATGTTAGTACTTTCAATGGCTGGATGACTGCCACCTGTAGCACCACGATGTAGCCCAAGTATGTATGATGGGCGACGATGCAGCGAGTGTCGACGTGTCGGGGCGGGAAAAGACGGCGGGGATGGACGTCCAGGACGAGCAGTGGGCATGCAAGTCGTGTGGGGTGGACGCGATGGCCAGGACGGCGTCCTTGAATGAAACAACGGTGTTCGTGTCGCTCTTGGAGGGCTCCACGAGTGACGGAGCGACGTCGTCGTCCAACGTGGACATGTCAGTGACGCCGGCAGCGTCGTCGTCGAACGATACGTCGACGAAGTGGTCGTTGGGGTCAGCAACCGGTTCGAATGGGATGCTCTCCGTAGGTGGTGGTACTTGGGTCGTTTGTCGGGCTGTGTTGACGCTGGGAGGTTGCTGGTAGAAGAACTATCACATCCGGGGTATTGCATGATAACGTTACCATGGGAAACCATATCAACAAGGCAGGTACGAGGTAAAGTACCTGGGTGGATGAGGGCTCACCCTCATGAGTGACGATGCCGTGGCAGCGCTTCTACGTGGTCTACTTGTGAGAGATCAACGTTTCCAAGAGAGTCATGTTGTAACGAACCAAATGTTGCGGTAGGGCGGCCGGCGGGACAAAATGCTCGGGAATGCAGTTGCAGCTGACATCCTCCACGGCAGGAAACAGAGCAATGTCCGTCTCCTTGAGGAACTCAAGGATGCGAGTCTCCATCTCTTCCAGCTCCGACTGCATGCGATGGTTTGCCGCCAGACGCGCTTCGAGCGCGCTGTCAATGGCCTCCAGCTCCGGTATCGTCATGCTGGAAATTCCGTCGTGGTTGAAAACAATTCCAAGCGTTTATTTAATTGCATACTAGTACTAGTACTCAAGTGGCATAATATATTTATATTTTCCAATGCAAAATCGCAAAAAACAACCCGCCAAATTTGAATTCGGATTTTTGGGGCAAAGTGGGGCAACCCATCCGGTAAATCCGGATAATTATCAACACCTGGTTCTGTTACTTGATTTTACACTGTTACTCCGGAGTAATATCGGAGTCCGACGGTTGCGCTTCCGTCAACGCCCCAGGTTCAATTCACTCTGGGGAAGGGTCTTATCGTGGCCCTAAAACGGTTGGAGAGGAAGAGCGTCCAACCATATATTTATTCGTTCGCACAGGGTATTTCTTGTCAAGGTCACAAGTGCACTTGTTCCGATTTTGTCTCCATCAGCTTTCAAAAGAGATTTGTTTTCAAAGGGTTAATTCGAAATCCAACATTTTTGTAACCATTTAATGGTGCACTTGAATCAGCCAATCAAATGTAGTCAAAATACTGGGAGATAACCTCCTTAATCTAATACATGAAGTGAATTTTGGTGCCTGTCTTGATTTGTTTTGTTACGTACAACTGTATAATTACATTACCTGTCTGAATTGAATATAGAACTACTGAAATTACAACCTAACCACACAAAAAATATGCAAACGTAAATAGGTATACCAAATTTAAGATAATAGTGTGCACCATTTTCCTTTTTACTTGTTTTCACTGTTTGAGTATGTTTGCTTCGAAAATGATATTTATGCCTGTCAAATAGACCTTGACAGAGAACACAATCATTTGAATGCAACTCCGCTTCATCCAGCACTTTTCGGAATTTGAATCTGATGCATCCATGCTGAGCTTCGTTCGTTGTCTAGGTACAAGTTTGCACACGAAGGTCAAAGTATAGCATTCGAAGATTCACATTTTTTCAAAACATATTCGTTTTCAAAGTGCTGCGACATACTACTGTAGTACAGTATACAGTCTCCATGCAAAACCTCCAAGGGAGGCAGAATGCAGTTATACCAAATCAACTTGCAAGTACTTCAGTACATGCAAGTAGCATTTTCTTCTACGTGGCGGTGTAGAAGGCTGGAGGCTCCACTCTGGAGCGTAGCCATCCCACGCTCCCTGATCTTGACCGTGGTGCTCGATGGGGAAATATCTTGCGGATATCAGGCTTCCTGGTGGACCATCTATCTCACGGAGCTATCTTTGCAAGCAGCGATATGCAGTGGAATGTACGTGACACATTGCCTTCCTTCCCTGAACCAACGAACGCACGAGCGTTATACGTGCCCATACCTCATACAGTCAATGAGGAAGTCAACGAGGAAGGCCAAGCGCTCCCTTCCCCCAAGGAATTTCCTCCATGTGTTGCGGCTTTGCATCCGTTGTTGCATAGAACCATCCGTGGCTTTCGATTGGCTGCTCTTCAGAAAGTGACAGGGCGACTGCATGCGCATCTTTCTCGCCCGTCGACGTCCTCAATGGAGAAACGACATGTCTGCATGCGTCTAACTTGCTGGCAGGCGGTCCATCCGCCGCCGCCGCCGACTCGACTCGCATCGTTGTATCCGATCGCCTTTCGTGATGGTGCTGCGTCGCCAGTGGTCATCCCTGTTTTACGTTGGTTTTATCCAATCAAAACCATTCATTTTTTTATGTAAGCTTTGATTGGTTCGATCTATCAAGATCCCCCTACCCCTAAAGCATACTAAAATCAAGGGAGAAAGTGATGCACCTCTGGCGCCGCAGAATCCCTGGCATCACTTTTAAATTTCCTCGATCAAAGCAACATGGGACTCCTCGACGTTGTCAAGGCTGGTGTCCTCACCGGCGACGAAGTTACCGCCGTCTACCAATATGCCAAGGACCATGGATTCGCCATCCCAGCCGTGAACTGCACCAGCTCCAGCACCGTGAACGCTGTGCTCCAGGCCGCGCGCGACATTAAGAGCCCCGTGATCATCCAATTTTCCAACGGTGGCGCGGCGTTCTATGCCGGCAAGGGCCTCTCCAACAAGGGCGAATTCGCTTCGATTACCGGTGCCGTTGCCGGTGCTCACCACGTCCGCTTGCTGGCCAAGCACTACGGTGTCCCAGTGATCCTCCACTCTGACCATTGCGCCAAGAAGCTCCTCCCTTGGTTTGACGGTATGCTTGCTGCTGATGAAGAGTACTTCGCCATCCACGGTGTCCCTCTCTTCTCGTCGCACATGTTGGACTTGTCCGAAGAATCCTTGGAAGAAAACGTGCACATCAGCAAGGAATACTTCAAGCGCATGGCCAAGATCAACCTCACGTTGGAAATCGAATTGGGCATCACGGGTGGAGAAGAAGACGGCGTTGACAACAGCGGCGTCGACAACTCTTCGCTGTACTCTCAACCATCGGACATTTTGTACGCGTACGAACAATTGTCGGAAGTGTCGCACCGCTTCACCATCGCCGCGGCGTTCGGTAACGTGCACGGCGTGTACAAACCCGGTAACGTGAAACTCCATCCCGAACTGTTGGAAGGCTTCCAAGCGCATGTCGCGGCCAAGTTGAGCACCGGCGTCACCAAGCCCGTGTTCTTCGTGTTCCACGGCGGCTCCGGCTCCACGGAACAGGAGATCCAAACCGCCGTCAAGGCCGGCGTGGTCAAGATGAACATCGATACGGACACCCAATGGGCGTACTGGAACGGTCTGCGCAAGTTTTACATTGAGAAGGAAGGCTACCTCCAGGCCCAAATCGGCAACCCCGACGGCGCCGACAAGCCCAACAAGAAGTACTACGACCCTCGCGTGTGGGTGCGCAAGGCCGAAGAAGAACTGATCGTCCGCGTGCACGAAGCCTTCCGCAACCTCAACAGCACCAACGTGTTGTAACTATTGTACTAACTAAATGGTGCCTCTTTCATCATGTGCAAGTGATAGGTTAGTATGTACTTGCATTCACATGACATTGATTGTGCATTAAAACCAGGCACGTATTTAAACTATTTGTACTTCGAAGTAGAAAATGAATTACGGTACTGTAGGCCTAACGTTAAATAACGTTAACGTTAGTACTACTACCGGTAGTACAGTGTATGAAATTATGTCGCGGTTTGTAAATTGAACGTGGTGTGCAGGCCTGCCACGTCATAAACCTTTGAGATATAATAATGATATTATAGAGGTTCCGCAACCTTTCGGTGAAATCCGAAAGGGCACACACCCAACAGATTCGAATAAGTGAAGCGTCAAGATGGAGATGAACAAGGCGACGCTGCGAAAGATCTGTAAAGATCTGGACCTGTACAGTACGCCCAGCATCAACGACCGACTGTACCTGCATTACAAGGTCCTCCATACTTTGTGGTCATACATTCTTGTCGTTCTGACATTGCACGTCCTGTAGGGGTTCCGACGTATTGAAAACTTGGAAGAATACACCAACGTCAAGGTGATTTGGCTGGAAGGCAACGGGTTCAACAAGATCGAGGGGCTGACGGAGATGCGGGAGCTGCGGTCGCTGTTCCTGCACGAAAACCTGCTGGAAACCATCGAAGGCCTCGAGGCCCAAGTCTACTTGGACACGCTCAATTTGACCCAGAACCACATTGCCAAGATCGAAAACCTCAGCCACATGACTGCTCTCACCGTACAAACACCACCCCTACATATCTTCGTCACAATGGGTATTTCTCACCGATAGTGTGTATGGGTAGAACCTGTCCATGAAGGGCAACTACCTCCGCACGGCCGACGACATTGCGCACGTGCTGGAAATACCGAGCTTGTCGGTGCTGGACATCCAAAGCAACCGCATTGCCGACCCAGCTGTGGTCGACGTTTTGGCCCAAATGCCCAATCTTCGCGTGCTGTACCTCCAGGTACCATATATTACACCCAATCAGCGCGCTTAGGACATGGATATATTGACCAATCAAAAACGCCCACTTCTGACGTGGCAAGCTGTAGGGCAACGACGTGGTCAAGCACATCAAGCAGTACCGCAAAACGGTCGTGGCGCGGTGCAAGAACTTGCGCTACTTGGACGACCGCCCAGTGTTTGACGACGAGCGCCGTCGTGTGAATGTACGAGCCACACTGCTGTAAACATCCGTTTGATTATTTAGCCCATGTATAATAATTATAATAATGTGGGTATATAATGTATGTATGTAGGCATGGTACAAGGTGCTCGAGGACACGAACGGCGACATGGACGCCGCTTTGCAGGCGGAGCGGGACGAACTGGTGGTGATTCGCCAGGAGAAGAAGGACAAGGACGAGGCCAACTTTCGGTACTTTGAAGAGATCATGCGCAAAGGCAAAGCCGAGCGCGACCGCCGCGAGTCGTCCAACAACCAACAGGACGAAGTACTCGAGACTGCAGATTGCATTGTGTAACGTGGCTGATGTGGAAATGGATTAGACGTCGCCATACAGCGGAGAAAAGATCGTGCCGGCGGAGGACTGCAAGCTGGTGCGGGAAGCGCGAGAGCGGCGGTGGGCCGCCGTGGTCAACGACGAAGACGTACCAGTGCCGCATGGATCCTTGTTGACACTGCCACCGCCGCCGCCGTCTAAGGCGGAGGTCGTGGAGGTTGATGCAGATCGACTCAAGTTGCTGCACGACTGCGCCGTGGTTGGCACTGGCGCCACGGCCGCCATGGATGCGTTTGTGAACGAAACGTTTACTCTGACCAACAAGGACAAAGCTGCCAAGAAAGTGGAGCAATTTCAACAGATGGACGGACCCCGCGGCGGATTTGCCGCGCGCTTGGCAGCGGCGCAAGATGACGTCGCGGCCAAGCTCATGACGACACCCTTGCATACCAACATGGCCGAGCTCGACTAGGGAAATGCATGTACATCGGTCAAAAAAGTTCGACCAGCTATTAATCACTGCATATTACTACAAAGTATTACTGTACGACTAACGTTATTTATACGTAGAACTATTATTATAATACGTAGACATACTATTAATAACAGTGTAAGCTTAGTATTGCTCTGTGCTCGTCATGATGATTTGGCAGTGTAATCGCATATAACCCATATTGGGAACACCAAAGGGAACTACTGTACGGGTAGATCATATGCGTTGATTCTTTAACAAATACTAGTACATAACTTAGCGCACAACCATCAGCAACCCATGTTAACGTTACTGTAGTTGCGACCTCCACACTTCGACTACTTATTCGTGTTTTCTGTGGAAATCGGACTCTACTAGACTCACGACGTCGGCGGGAGCAACGTCCGCGCCGGCCACGCGCCGCACGTTTTGCAAAAGTACTGGTCGGGTCGTTCCAGTTGAAAGCCACATTGGACACACGGGTCGGAATCGTGCCGCCGGACGCGGGTCGTCCAGTCGGCGCCATTTGGTCGGTGAAAGATCGTCCGAAATACCCGGTAGTAGTGCAGATGTTCAGCACTTCGCACTGCAATGCCATCTTGGGCCAAGATATCCTTACGCTCTTGGTCAAACTCGTCTGTCGGCGTGTGGTGGTCAAAGAGGGTGCCCAGAGGTGTCGTGCCCGCCCCTATTCATGGTGTCGCCAGCCACGTCATGACAAGAACCTCCATAAATGTATACATTGATACCGGTTTCCAGAGGTACTTTATCCCGCCACCTTGAAAACGCTTCAGGGAACGCGGCGCGAAGCACAAACTTGCCGTGGATGGCGCCGTCGTGGGTCGCTACCAAGTCGGCTTTGGTGCACGACAAGGCGAAGGCCACGACATCGGGCTGGACGAACGGCTGGTATACAGAGATGCCCAGCGCCTGGCCCAGCTTGGTGGCGCAGAACTGCATGTGCTTGGCAGCTCGCTCGCGCCACGCGTTGAGCTTGTCCTCGGCTAAGGTGGTCACGAAGGAATAGCCAGCGAACATTTCGTCGGCGCCGTCTCCAGTCACGATGGACGTGATGCCGAGGGACTGCGCGTGCAGGAGTGCGCGGGCGACGGCCACGCCACCGCGGAGTTCCATCGGGTCGAACGTCTGCAGCGTCTGGACCGCAAGGTACAGCGCACCGGATGGAGACGGGTCCATGATGGACAACGTGTCGGGAATGGACACAACATGATGGTTCAACTTGGCACGGCGCGCAATGTGCTGGGCGTAGGACAAGTCGTGCTTGGGGTTGCCCACGTCGTCGCCGCACGATACAGTGATGGCGTCAACGAACTGCCGCCCGCCCACCGCCTCGGCAATGATAGACGTGTCAAGACCACCAGATAGAAGGATGGCGGTGGTGCCTGGTGGTGCAGATGCAATGGCATGGACAAGCACGCGTCGCGCCTCCCGTGCCTTGGGATGGTGCACGAAGACTTCATCGTTCTCGTCCATGGTGGTCGAAAGCCGCCAAGTCTAGTGAGACATTTCAGTTTTCCGGATAAATTGGCACGAATACAAATTTCGTGCTAAAAATCCCATACCGAAGTACGTAGTACTACGGTACTTCGGTACGGGAGTACTTCGAAGGAAGTTCACAATAGGGTGACACCCCAATGTATTTTGTCTAAAATACGACCAATGATTGGCTAATATTGGACTGTTTGTATTGCAATTGTTTCCAGACTTGGGTTTTCCTGGCATTTCATTGGCTGAATTGTACATAAATCCTTTTTGTGTAGTCATCCCCTCATAATAGGCATAAAACTGCCAACAGCCAACTGGATTCTTCAACCCTTTCCTCGTTATTTTTGAATTTCTCTGGAAGGTCCTTGAAGAAGATGGGCATCAACTCCCCTTACCACTCCTCCATGGAGAAGGAGATCACCAAGGCATGCAAGATCTTGGACGCGTTCTTCAATCCCAAGATGGACGCGGACAAGGCTGTGCCGTTCGAACTGCTTCAGAACGCCGCAGGCATTGCGTTCTTGACCGTGATCAAGGCTGGGATGATCTGGACTGGCAAGGTCGGCACGGGGATCGTGTTGTCGCGCCTCGAAGACGGCAGCTGGAGTCCGCCGTCGGGCATCGGGACAGCCGGTGTGGGCTTTGGTGCCGAAATCGGTGGGGAGATCATTGACTTCATGATCATATTGGGGTCTCAAAGCGCCGTGCAAAGTTTTAAGCGAGGCACGCAGGTACACCAACACACAGGCTCTCAATGACGAGAGTAAAGGGAAATGTGTCATGTGTTCTCCTTGTTCTTGTAGCTCTCCGTGGGTGCAGGCTTGGAGTTGGCCGTCGGTCCCGTCGGTCGTGCAGGCGGCGCCAACGTCAACGCCGGCGGCAGCGGACTCAGCAGCAACTACACGTACAGTCACGCCAAGGGTCTATTTGCCGGCGTCGGGTTACACGGCTCGACGATCCTCGTGCGCGGCGAACTGAACACCACATTCTACGGCCGCGAGGTGTCTCCAATGCAGATCCTGAGCGGCGGCGTGACCCCACCGCCAGGCTCATGCGACCGACTCTTCGAAACCCTTCAACGCGCTGGCGCTGACATGTCTGGCGGTCGGTCGAGCGAGGTAATCCTCAGCATCATGTCGCATGATCATCTCACTCCCCGATGACTACTAGCCCTTCCACGTCGGCGACTACGGCTCGCATCCACTCACGGGCTACGGGGACACCCACCGCACCAGTCGATCGTTCTCGGGCAGGCGCGACTCGGCTCCGTCCGCTTCCAGTGCGGGGCATGCGTCGGCAGCGCCGTCCCGCCAAGCGTCGTTCGGCACGTCGTCGTCCAATGGACCGGACCCGCGGCTCCGGCGGTTTACTGGCTACAAGACCGAACAAGAAATCTATGCCCAGTACGCGAAACCCGCCGCGGCCGTGGCGGCGCCCCCCGCTCCTAGTACTACTAGCACCTCAAGTAGCAGTAGTATTAGCACTAGTTTGAGTAGTAGCGCCGCGCCGACGTACCAGCGCACGACGAGCCAGGTGCGCAGCGCGCCGGCGATCCCCGGACCGGCAGAAGGCGGCGAGACGAAGCAGGTCTTTACCGAGGTGATCAACTTCATGACGTCGCGCGTGCCGTACGCGGACATCCAGACGTTCAAGGACAACTGCCGCCGCTTCGGGCAGGACCAGATGTCCCTCGATGCCTACTTCTTCTACCTCAACTCAGTGTGCACCACGAGTTTGCTTCGCGAGTTGATTCCAAAGCTCGTGCGGCTGCTGCCGACGCACGAGAAGCGCGTGGGGCTGTGGGTACGTCCGTCGAACGCTGGATGGATGGAAGACGTGATGGCTTACTTGTTGATCTCTCTGTGTGTAGGAGCTGTATGTGAAACAAGTGTATTGAAGAAGCGAGACGAATGGTGATAATATAACGACTTTACAAACTGATTGCTAGTTGATACTTTTACGACGGTGACGTGGCGCCACCACGTACTAGGTAGGATGAGGATGGTTGGGGGAATCGGTTGGAAGGAGGGTCATCGCTGACCGATACGTTCTTGGACCATTGCCTTCTGGATTGTGAAGTCCAAGGAATATGCCTACAAGGTCGACCACAGATTCGTCTTGACCCACTTCGATGTGTGGTCGATGCTGGAAGATGGCGCGACGGCAGCCACTCACACCTCGGCTTCTTCGGTGTACCATGCCCTATGTCAGTCATGGCGACAGGAATCTGGCCGTCCCATAGTATGATGTTCCTTCATTCGAAAAGCGTTACAAAAGTTATCCGGCATCCGAAACCGTCGCGGTGGTTTCGCCACCTCAGGAACAACCGGGATGCTTCTGACGCAAGAAGAGATCGATGCGTGTCGGGATTCGTTTGTGCACTTTGACAAGGACGGGTCTGGCACCATCGACAAGTAGTACATCACTGACAGAACCATATCCACATACTGTAATCCTCCTAGATACGAACTCGCCAAGGTGTTGGAAGCGATGGGGCAAAAGCCGAGCGAGGAAGAGTTGTTCCAAATGATCTCGGAAGTGGACGACGACCACAGTGGGGAGATTGAGTTCCCGGAATTCCTCAGAGTGATCGAGACGCAGAAGCGGCGGGCCATGGAGTATGACGACGAGTCCGACTTCATCGACGCGTACGTTGCGTGCGGCGGCGGCCCCGACAAGACCGGGCACGTCGAGAGGCGGGTGCTGGTGCACCTGATCAAGAAAGACTTTGGGCTGCCCATCGACATCGACAAGATGCTGGACGAGCTCGACACGGACGGCAGCGGCGAGATCGAGTACGACGAGTTCAAGGCGCTGCTGTCGCAGTGACCCATGATGACATGATATAAAAATTGATCAACGCTCTTGTTTTCGATACTAGTATTTATTTCCGGATGTCCTGGGGCAGCGCCTTCCCGTATCCGGACCGGAACGTGGTGCCAACGGCGCCTTCGTCGACCGCCGTCTTGGTGGAGGGCTTCGCCCATTCGAGCTTGAGGATCAAGTGATCATAGCCGAATCCTTGCAGCTTGTTCAGGGCCTTCTCGGCATCGCCTCGGTAGGCGAAGCTGACAAAGGCAAACCCGCGCGACTGGAACGTCTCGCGATCTTTGGCCAAGTACACGCGTTCCAGCGGTCCAAACGTGCGGAACAGATCCTTCAAGTCGTCTTCTCGGGTTTCGGGGGAGATGTTGGTCACTCGGAGCGTCGCGCTGTCGTCATCGCGGGATTGACGAGCGTCGTCGCTCGCCCCGGCACCAGCGCCGCCACGTTGAGAAGGCGGCACGTACTTGCCAGAGGTGCCGCCAAACGCATTCGCAAGACGAGAGCCACCCGACGCAGCCGACGCAAACGAGGACGAAGGCGCGGCCCTGGCGTCTTCAGTAGGAGGCGTGTTCTCCGCCAATTCGTCTGCAGTGGGAGGAGCAGAGTCCTTGTACGGGCACTTCAACGTCCAGTGATCGCCGACCATGCCGCAATGACGACACACGACGATGGAAGTCTGCTTGACGCCCGAGAACACGGACTCTTCTTCCTTCTTCTCGCCGGGCAAAATTTGATCCGCGTTCGGGTCGTCCATGAACACAGTTTCGTTGGACGAGTACGTGACGTTCGTGTTGCCTTCTACATTCAAGCCTTCCCCAAACTTGCCCCATGACTACGATGGAACATGTAAGACGAGGATTGGCAACAATTGGGGACGAAAAGGATGCATTTACCTTGCGCTCAGTCACACGCTTGCTGATTTTGTGTACGGTTTGGACCTTTTGGATCTTGGTCGTGACCTTGACCTTGTTCTTATCATCGTCAAACTTCCAGGACACGATCGTGCGCACGCCGTTGGCATCTGGCTCCGTCTCCGTGCGCTGCGGGAGGAAGTCCTCATCTTCGTCGCCCCATCGTTGGTTCCCGAACGTCATGTTGCTTTGAATGGTTCCCACCTTCTTCCTGAATGACGGATAATACTTCGTTTAACCGGAAATCCACCCTTGGCATGGTATCATAATTATGTATGAGTGCCTTGTAATCCAAAGTACACATGGTATCAATAAGTATGTATGAGTACTTTGTAATCCAAAGTACATACGGAATCAGTAGGTATGTATGAGTACCTTGTAATCCAAAGTACACATGGTATCAATAAGTATGTATGAGTACCTTGTAATCCAAAGTACACATGGAATCAGTAGGTATGTATGAGTGCCTTGTACACATTCTCTTTAGTTGTGTATACACGATAGTTCGATCATTTCGAGCACTTCCGGATTGATTCTACAAGGACCATCACATGGGAACTGTACAATGCGAT
Organism: Aphanomyces astaci; assembly: GCF_000520075.1. Lineage (NCBI taxonomy): Eukaryota > Oomycota > Saprolegniomycetes > Saprolegniales > Verrucalvaceae > Aphanomyces > Aphanomyces astaci. The sequence goes on along the minus strand of NW_009798332.1, from coordinate 32,847 downwards.
TTCTTGGCAATAATACGCAACGACGACCAGCTACTGTACTTGTACGGAACCATTACAACCACTCCAGTACAGTACAGTACAACGACTTACATTGTACTGTATTCTGCAAGAACAAAAAGTCGACGACGCGACGGAAGCCTGCTGCGCCATGTTCGAGTTGTGTTCGCCTTGTTCGGGCTCAGATGACCATTTTCCACCTCCATCAATGAAAACGGAGGACAGCATACTGTGTTCAAGTTTATAGTGCACATATACATGTACCCAAATAATTCCGTGGCCTAATCACCGCGTGCGACATCCGTGGCAAACATGTTGTGGTTTGACAACGGGATACAAAAGCCCATACTATTGTCTGGCCGCAAGTTCAATGACCACCCATTTTTAGAGGAGTTACACTCACCATGCCACATCCAACGATTGCGATTGGCTGTTGAAAAGGATGCGGATTCATAAGGACTCAGTATTGGCCGTGTTTTTATCCAGGAATTTATATTATTATCCAGCGAAAAACCATCCGTTTTTCGATGCTCGATTGTGATTGGTGAAAAAGGCTACCCGTTGCCCAATTCATTTCGCGTTTCGGGCAATATTGACCCCTCTGGACCAATCACAGAGCCACAATTCGTCGATTTTTAACGCAAATACATGATTACACCCAATTGTACCGTGGGAACCAATCGCTGGTCATGCCAAAATATAAAAAATACCCCCGCCCCCCTGCTAATTTATATCCAAGCTGCGATTGTATACAAAGTTGAAGTGTTTTTCTCAACTCATAATACGAACAAATCCATGCCGGACCAACGCGAGGCCGACCCAGCCTTCACTTCCGAACTCACCGCGAAGGCATCAAGTTTCGTCGACGCGCCGCCGCCGTCGAGTAACTCTAGGTAGACACAGATATGTCGGTGGACTTTCGCATACGCAAAAACCTGTCGCTCACGATGACGGAGCCGATGCTCATCCCTGGCTCCAACACCAGCTGCGAAGGACATAGTCCTGAAGGGGTGTCCTCCAAGAAGGCCAAGTGCTTGTTGAATGCGTGTGTGATTGCTGCGCCTGCGATGGCGGGGTCCGCAATGTACGAAGTCAAGTTGGCGTACAACAACAACAAGCAGACCAGCATGTACAAGTCGAAGCAGGACTTCTTTAACCTCAAGAGCATGTTCCAGCTACTTGCCATCACGAGTGCCAAGGGGTGCTGCCAACTGTGCCAAGAGTGTTCACAGGACCCGTGCATCTCGATGGACGTGTCGTGCCGCGGCGATAACGCATCTGACATCTTGGACCTGTTCCTGTCCTGCTTGATATCGAAGCTCCAATCGGTCGACCGCCGTGTGATCTCGGACTGCTCCTGCCACATGGGTGTCGTCAAGATCATGACCGACTTTCTCGAGTTGCGCAATGTCATGTACTTTACGTCCAAGTCGGACGAGAACTTGTACGCGGACGACGACGCGCCGTTGTCTGTGTCACACTGCTCGTTGTCCAAAAGTCTATCGGAGCACTTTTCGTCGTTCGATTCTGTCTGTTAAGGTGTCCCCGCCTTCCATCCTCTTCGCTTGACTCAAACAACGATGGCGAAACCATATTTAATACTACAATTTATGGGGACTCTTCAATTACATCGTTCTTACCTTGTGGTTGTCGGCTACAGCATGCATGATGGTTCATGGGCTGGATGGGCTGTTGTAGTACACATCGCCGGGTGTAGCAGCCCGGATTCGTCCTATGGAATAGCAGCCCGCGTGAGATTGCCCCCAACGATCGTCGTGGACACAGACACGTTAACTTTGTTGAAGTGGATCTCAGAATGGAGCAGTGACGATCGATCTTTGACTCACACACGCACGCAATCCTTCCAGCTGCGACCATCGACGACGCGTTCGACATGCGAGTAACCATAACCCCACGGAGCCCTTGGCAATCGAGCGTCAAGGGCTCTGTAGTTTGTACATGGTAACGTTACTGAGGACATGCAGCATCCTTTTCTGGTCATCATGCATGCCACTTGAGTCTGCTGAGCAAGTATCCGGATAATTGCGCGCGTGGTTTCGGAATTCAAATGTATTATCCGGACAAACTCGGGTATCCATGGCGACGGGGGACATGAGCAACAATGCGGCGAAGGTGAGGAAGCAGCTTGTGGCGATCCGTTACCCGCATGACATTGCGGCATCTGTGGAGACGCTGGCGCGAGGCAATGCCGCGGATCACTTAGCAGAACTTCTTCGAATACTTCATTATGCCCTCCTCGACCATTCACGTCATGTGGCCGAGCTTGTGCAAGCCGCCGTAAGATGAATCGTGCGTGTACTGTGAGGCGCTTACATCACGCCATTGGTGGTCACTAGGATCTGGACCTGTACGGGAAGACCGACGTCAAGTTCGTCGACGGCGTCCTCCGCTTTGCCAGGGATACGTTTGCGTACTTTCCCCACCTCACCACCTCACAGTTGTTGTCGCCGCAGCACTTTCGCGAATGCAAGTTGATCGTCGTGGCCGACCTCTTGGCTCACGTGGCGCAAGCACATGCCGAAGCCAGTCGAAGGCGGAAGCAGCAGCAAGCTGTATGGATTCCGCCGTCACACAAACCCTCGTTCCATCGTAGCGGCGACCTTCCTCGAGTGCCGTCGCATCATGTCACACCCGCACAAGTAGATGGCACGTCGTCCCCTTGGATCAGCATGAACCTGGGACAGCCAAAGGCCGCGAGAGTTGTACGCCACACTAGAACAACCCAGCGACCGTCGAATGGCGTTGCCGTGCATGTATCGGATGCGTTGCCGACAGCACCGCTGCATGAAGTCCAAACCCATTCCATATTGGACTGGAACACACCCATTGAAGACGTTCCGTCGCACGCTGTACGACATCTATTATTACCCTGTCGTAGCTGACAACATGCACGTGGTAGGCATTGGACAAAGACATCTTGAACCCCCATCGTAGCCCCGACAGGATCAAGCGAAACATGTGGTTCTACTCGAACCAGCACGATGCCGACGAAGAAGACATGTATCCGCGAGCTTCCATGAACATTCAACGAGCTCCGTCCGTCGACATACCCACGCCGCCGAAGCCAGTGCCAGTCGCGTCCGCCAGCCCAAGAGTTCCACCTAACGGGCACTCCTCACCCCCTTCTCCACCTGTGACCTTGGATGATGTCCTCTCGGCGCTTTCCAAGGTACGACGTCATGTTTTATACCCACTTCGTTTTCTCATGGTTCAGGCGATGTAGCTTGAAGAGGTTGTGGCAGCGAAGATGGACACCCTTACGCACGCGTTCGAGGCCAAATTTGCAGCCCTCGACGATCGCGTGGCCCGACTGGAGAGCGTTCAAGTGACAAGAACCACCACACCACCGTCATCACTAACCTCCATTCCCCAAGTCAGTCCCAACCAACAAGACGACCCGCCTCCCCGTGTAAAACTATCGACTTTCATCGCTCAATCCACCCAAGCCCAGTACAAGTGGCCGCCCGAGCCCAGTGTCTTCGGGCAGTATCCGTCAGTATCTCAGCCATGATAGAATTGACCCCCCCTCCTCCTTCTTCTTCTTCTTCGCTCATTGCACGCTGGACACATCAACCAACCTGGAAGTAAGCAAGAAACGCAACGCTCGTTAAGCCCAATACCGCTCGCCTGTGAAGTGGTTGTAGTAGTAGGCCGCGCCCGACTGCTCGTCCTTGTACTGCGCCCATCCATCGCTGGGGGTGGTGTCGTTGGTTGTGTCATAGTAATGATAGTGGCCACCGGCGTCGAAGTACCCGACATCGTCGCCTTTGTCTGGACTGTAAGACGCGCCGTAGTTATCTTGCTGGAAATCGTGCGCTGTCAGTGCCGTGCTGTAGCTGAGCAGCTGGGCAGCCACTTCGGTCGGGTTGGTGTAGCCGGGTTTCGTCCAGCTCGCTTCCTGGGTCCGGATGTTAAAATAGTACGACGCCTGAGCGTTCTCGTCCCAGTACTCGACCCATTCATCTTGGACGTCCGCCGCCGCGGCGTCCTTGGCCGCCTTTTCGCGCTTCTGCCGCTCGAACTCCATCTGCCGCTGCATCTGCTTGAGCTCCCTCCTCGCCACATACCGCCGTCCCGCCGCTTGGATCTTGCGCGCCGCCAGGTCTTTGTGCTTCTTCTGCTCGACGCGCTGCTTCTCGCGGAGTTCCTTCTGCTTGAGCATGAGTTGGAGCTCCCGGACCTCTTGCTCCTGCGCCCGCGCCTCTTCATCCAGCAGCATCTGCATCTTGAGTCGGGCATGTTCCTTGTCCTGTTTGGCTTTGAGCACCGCGCGCTGCTCTTCGTTCTTCAACGCATCCAGCGCCGCGTGCTGTTCCTTCCGGATGCGGGCAATGCGTCGGCGCGCCAGCTGCTTCCGTCCCCACCCTTGCATCTTGATGGCGGCATGATGCTCGGCCAACGCCTTGGATTGCGCGGCCGTCTTGTCCTTCTCTTTGGCCAGTGCCAGCTCTTGTTTCCGCACCAATTCCTTCGTTTTCATCGAATCCAACGTCGACAAGCTGTGCTTCAACGTCATCGCAGCGTCCTCTTCTTGCCGCCGCGCCACTTCGGCCGCCTTCTGCCGCTCCCGGGCCTCTGCCGACGCCACGCGCGCCCTCTCCACGTCTAGCTCCCGCGCCCGCCGCTCGTCCAGTCGGAGGCGCTCCAGCGCGTCGTCCGTCCTCGACGCCTCCAGGATCGCCGTGAGCTTTTCGTGTGCAATCTGCTTCTGGTCTTCGGCCAGCTTGTTCTGCGCGGCGTCGTTACGGGCCGCGACCTCGAGCCGAAGTCGACTCGCCTCCTTCTCGATCGCGTCCTTCTCCATGAGCAGCTGCATCTTCATCGCGGCTAGTTCCGCCTCCTGCTCTCGCCGCAGCCGTGCGATCTCGTCGCTGGCCTTCTCCGACGCCATCATCGAAATCCGCTTCTGGAACTCCATGCGACGCTGCGCGAGCAACTTGGTCGCTTTGCGCTTCCGCAGCGCGCACTGGATGCGAATCACCGCGTTCGCCTCTTGTCGTTCCAGCTCGAGCCGTGCCAGCTTGGCCTTGTGCTCCCGCAGCCGCCGCCGGTACCGCTGCCGACTTAGGAACCCCCGGATGCAGCATTGGATCCGGATCGCGGCTTCCTCCTTGGCATGCTTGACGAGCTTAGAGAGCGCTTCCTGCGCACTGGTCTGGTACATCTTGCGCTTGGCCGCCGCCTTGGTTCGGCCCATTTTGCCGCGCATCGCCGCCTGGATCGTGGTAGCGGCCGCCTCGCGCTCGCGGCGGAGTACTTCGTCGCGGCGCCGTCGTTGGTGCAGCCGGTGCGCTTCGACCCGCGCGCGGTTGCCCCTGGCGATGCTTTGGATCTTGACCGCCGCCGCCTTTTCTTCGACGTCGATCGCGGCCTTGGCCTGGCGGCGGAGGTGCACCGCCAGTCGGCCGTGGAACCCCCGCCACGCCACTTGAATCTTGAGCGCCGCGCGGATTTGCTGCTCCTGCCGCCGCCGTAGCGCCCGGTCAGCGTCCAAGTGTGCACACAAGAGGCGGCCCTTGTACCCTCGGTACAGCGCTTGGATGCGCACCGCACTCGTGTGACGGAGCCGCGTCAGTTCCATCTCGAGCTGCTTCTTGGCGCGGAGCTTCAAGTGGTATGCGTACCTACGCCGTAGGATCGTTCAGATGACAACATACACATAACATCTTGTCGTTTTTCTTGTTCAATATATATATACCGGCCGTTCTTGCCCCGCCATGCCGACTGAATTTTGAGCGCCGCGCGGTCTCGCCGCACCATGAGCCGCTTGACTGCCTTTTCGTCCCGCACATGTTTGGCCCGCCGCCGCCCTTTCGTGCCTTTGAACTGGCTCTGGATCTTGATGGCCGCGGCCCGTTGCTGCCGCGCGTTCGATGCCCGTCGGCGCCCCAACATGCCCCGTCCTACCCGCTGGATGCAGCGGACGGAGGCGTCTTTCTGGCGCATCAGCCGGCGGCGGTTGGTCTCCCGCACGGCGAGCCGACGTCGACCCGCGCACTGGATGGTCGTGGCGGCGTCGTGCTGTCGACTTGTCTGGGCCACCGCCCTCGCAAACAGTTTTTGCTCATAGGCGCGGAAGGCGCGTTGGATGTGACTGGCGGCGCGGTGCTCGGCCTGCGTCTGGAACAGCAGCCGGCCCAGTTTTCGGCCGGCGTACCCCCGAAAACACCGCTGGAGGAGCGACGCCGACGCCAGCTCCAAGTTGGTGCGGCGGGTGCGCAGCACGCGGCGGCGACCGAGGAACCCCCGGACAAGGCGCTGGAAGTGGACGGCACCGACGTGCTGCAGGTGGCGGACGACGGCGGTGCGGGAGAGGAACCCCCGGACGAGGCACTGGATCTCCACGGCGGACGCGTGGAGTTCGTTACGACGTTGCTCGCGAACGCCCGACGACCACGCGAGCCACGCCCGCCCCAGCGACTTGCGCGTCCACGTGTGCATGAGAGTCGTGATCCGCGACCCGGCCTTGCACTTCAAGTACCTGTCCGCTTTGAGTTTGGTGTGGAGAAACTTGAGGTAGTCGATCCATTTGTAGAATGCCTTGGCTTGGAAGTTGAGCAGAATGCGAGAAAACAGCGCGTTCATCTTTTCCGCACCCCACTTGTGGCAAAACAGTTGCGCTTTCAACGATGTCACAGGCACGTTGGCTTGGACCCACTGCACGTCTTCCCGCACTAGTTGAACGAGCATTGGATGGAATATATAATTTATATATTATACCTTTGAGGTCTAGTTCTTTGAGCCCGTACTCCGACAGCGCCAGTTCCCTTCGGAGCGACGTCATGTCGGCGGACGCGCCCGGACGAAGGCACGTCGGCGTCGGGCGGGTGAAGAAACGCTAGCCAATCAAACATAGCGTTGCTAAGCAACGACCAACATATCGGGAGGAACTGTACGTTGTAGTGCTTCATGTGCTTCTTGGACTGCTGGACTTGGCCCATCTTGAGCGGCGGCAGCGGCGACTGCATCGAAGACGACGGTTGAGATGTCGACCCCGTACCGCCATTTTTGCCCATCTGCTGCACAACGGCCAGCAGCCTAGAGATTTTGCTCATATTGGACGCCAACAAATACCATTTCTATATGAAATCACGAACCGCTTCCTGGCTTGCATCATTTGAATGAACTCGTTGAACTCGATCTGGCCGTTCTTGTCGGCATCAGCCTGGGCAATGATGTCGTTGATGTCTGCATCGTCCAAGTCCTCTTCGCCCACCGACTTGAGCAGCGTCCGCAGTTCGTCTGGCGAGATGGTGCCGCTATGATCAACGTCGAACTCGTCAAACACACTTCGGTACTTGTGCTCCATGTCGCCCTTGTTGTTGTTGTGATCGCCCATAGACGCCTCCAACGCGTTGAATTCGTCGGCGGTGAGCCCGAGCTGTGACGCCACGGCGTCGTTGCTGGGTTGCCCGCTGTTGTTGCTCAGCAACACGGCGTCGTCGAGAGTCGGACGGTGTCCTAGAGTGGGAGGGACGGTGGTAGCTGACCTGCGCCGGCGCAAGCGACGGCGGTGGTGCACTCGCGGGAGGTCATCGTCCGCCTGGTTGACGCTTGGAGGTGGCTTCTCGGTGGCCATGGTTGCTTGGACAGTCTGCAGCCGCTTTCGCCGCCTCGTGGCGTTGTTAATCGATTGGTATCCGGGTCTGTCTGCCTGGAACAGACTCTTCAACGCATTTGAATTCAAGTACATGGGCCTACAAACAAGGAGGACGATGATTGGGATTGAACGAGGTCCGTTCGTAGCTCCAAAGAATCCAAGTACTTTTCTTTCAAAGGTACAACACATGACGTGGCGTGGCGAGGGGGCAACGCCTGGTACAGCCACGGACTGTTGTTGTTGCCACTAGCTAGGCCATCGGTGCTGCTGCTCATGCTGACGTCAGCAACACCCGCACGCTGTCGTCCGGAGCAGTGGCGGCGAGCGTTTCAACGTAACTGCCACGGACACTTGGAACGGTTACATTCGTTGCGCTCAATTGCAGTGTATATCATGTGTTGTGCTGCTAATAACAGTTACACTACTAGCATCACACCACTTTTTATCCAATACTACGAAGCATTCTAAGTAGCAGTGGCTGCTGCCGTTATACAGTCCGATTGGTGGCTGGGTAGTTGTTCTCGAGCAACTTGGTGAGCAACAAAGTCAAGAGCTGGTCCAGTTTCACAGCTCGTTCGTCCCGACGCGCTTCCATTTGGTCGCGGTAGTCGTCGCGCTCCCGCTCTCGGAGTTCCCGCTCCTGTCGCAGGCGTTCGCGGCGGTCGTCGCGCTCCTTGTCCCACATTTCCCTTCGCTCCTCCATCTGCTGAAGCCACTGCTCCCTAGACTGTTCTAGCATCCACAGCATCGACATGATCGACGTCGGCGCTTCGTCCGGCGGGTACGTGGACGACAACGCTGTGCGCGGCCGCTTCGGAGGCCGAGCGGAACTGGCGCGACTGGTGGTGCATGGGCGTGCCGCCGTGGTGCCGGCATCGTCCCCTTGCCGCCCGTCGGTGGCGGCACCGTCTTCGGACCCAAGTTGGTTGGTCGGGAGTTCGGGATGCACGGTTCGAAGGGCTTCCGTGAGCTGGCGTCGTGTCGGCGGCATGTTGGGACGCGTCATGATCTTCTTTCCCAGCGCAGCCAACAGTTTCGGCCGCAGAATGGCAGAAGCAACTGTCGAGGAAATTGGCGCAGGTGGAGCGGGGGGCGTCGGAGCGAGGGGTTCGTCAGGTGCCGTCGTCGTCGACGAAGCCACATCCCCGGCAGGAAGTCCGTGGGGCTGGGAAGTGACGTCTCCCCGAAGCGACTCCTTTTTTCGATCAATGTCGTTCTGGATGCGGTGGGCCTCGACGATGTGGTCTCGATTGGTCAGCCCCGCTGTATCGTCGACTGAACTTCGCCATGTAGCTCATTATCTCAAGGGTACCTGTAAGGATCGTCAACGAGCACAAGTGCTTGAACCTTCGTTTGATGGCTTGCACATTACGGCGGTCGACCTTTTGCCGGTGAAAGTTGAATGCAAGCGCCACGTCGTCCCATCCGCTCGTGTCCACGGGAACAATGTCCGCCACGCAAGCAAGCAGGTCTGGAGCATACGTGATCTCAAGGCACTGGAACATGCCGCCGCACGTACCTTTCTCTTCGAGTCGCTTCCACCCTTTACCTCGACCGCCGCTAGCCGTCATGACGAACACTCGAATGAATTGTCTCGTTTGGTATCCGGTACTTGGGCTGAATTATCCGTACATTTTCATCCAGGGCAACAAGGATGGTTGTGCTGTCGGTCCCGTCCGTCCGCTGCGGCTGCATTCCGGCCAAGGTGCATCATGTACGTGGGAGGTCCTCACGACGTGTGCTTAAGTAACAAGCATGTGTAGGTGGCATACTTCTTCCATGACGCTAAGGTCGCGACCACATGAAACGCAATTGTCCAACTGACGTCACTCTTCGTCCTCCATCTTGACGGCGACATCGAGCTAGTGCAAACACACGGACGGCTCCACGTACATAGCCCCGATCACAGCCTCCTCGTGGCTACGTTCATCATGCAGTGGCATGCCCGTGTAGGGGAAGTCATCCTGACAACGCTGTAGCCATGCTGCAGCGGCTGCGACGTTGATACACCGTGACAATTTATACCCGCCTTTATCGAATTTCACGGTATTGGAGTCGAAATCTATTGTATTTTAATGGAAGAACCGAATATATGCAAGTGAGTATGGGCGGAGGTGTAATATTTTAAAAGAAATTTCGACGGCCTTGTAGGGCTGTCAGCGCCGTCGCGCCTTCAATCCATCCTCCACGACAGCGATGGAAGAGAAGAACCTGCTATTGGTACGTAGATGAGCGCCACTGGGTACTAGTGAGACTGACGACGATCATGGGTGTGTGGACAGAGCGGCGAGATTCTGCTCGGTCGATGGCGCGTGGTCGAGAAGATTGGCGAGGGAACATTCAGCCAGATCTACACGGCGTTCGACTTGACCAACCCGGCGCACAAGGTGGCTGTGAAGGTGGAAGCACCGAGCCAGATGAAACCTGTGCTGGAATGGGAAAGCCAGGTACTTGTGGCGTTGCAGCGCAAGAATCCGTACGTGTGCAAGTACCACCACCACGGCAAGCACGGCGACAACTTCATCTTGATCATGGAGTTGCTGGGCGACAACATGTCCAAGATGCGTCTGCAGCCCGACGCGACCCACGGCGTCCCGCTGCCCAAGTGCATCTCCGCCGCCATCCAAATGCTTGACTGCCTCGAAGCGTTCCACAACGCCGGCTACCTCCACCGCGACATCAAAGCGTCCAACTTTGCGCTCTCGAACGGCAAGGACCCCAAGTACGTCCATCCGCTCGTCGCCGTCTTCTCCCTTCTATTCCATCTCATGCAAATCATCATCATCAGGCGCTACTTTGTCATCGACTTTGGCTTGTCCAAACAACATCTAGACCCGCAGGGCCTGCCAATCCCGCCGCGGGACAAGGCCGAGTTCCGCGGCACGTCCATGTACGCGTCACTAGCCGCGCACCGGCGGGAAGACCTCGGGCGGCGCGACGACCTATGGTCATGGATGTACCTCGTGCTCGACTTTATCCGCGGCGAACTACCGTGGGCCCACGACGCGCAAAAGAAGAATCGCGAGGTGGTGGTCGCGCTCAAAGAGTACTTCACCGAGACACACCCGGAGCAGATGCTCGAGGGGCTGCCGGGGGCGCGGCACCTCCTCGCCATCATGGAGCACCTCAAGGGTCTGTCGTACTTCGACGCACCCAACTACGCGCTTGTCCGCAAGGCGGTGAGGGCCGTGGAGGACGCCAATGACGAAGCGAGTTTGGTGCAGGAGTGGGATGCTCTGGAGGACACGAGTGAGCGGGCGTCCAAGTGGGTTCGGGCGCTGGGGCAGGGCGTGATGCCGCCGGACATGCTGCTTAAGCTCGCCAAGCATTACGCATCCTTCTTTGAGCTCGATAGCCCCACACATGAACGCCTGGAGATGCAGGAGCGTATTTGGAAGCTCGAGAAGCGGCTCAATGTGGCGGCGACGGCGGGACCCCCCACGATCCAGTCGTTTGGTGAGCGACGGCAGGCCGAGCAGAGGAGGAAGGTAGAGGCGCTCCAGCGGCGGAGGGAGGCCGACGTGGCCGTGAGACAGGAGCTCGCCAAGCGACTACACAAGGTGGCGGCGGCGCCGCTAGGTACACGTCCAATGGTCACGAAAGGCCAAACATGTAATCCTCATGTGTGTTTGTGTGTAGAAGGAGAGCGGGATGGCTTTGAGGGCAAGGGAATCGCCGCCGCAGATGGAGTCAAGACAGCGGCGGGAGAATCGCCGACACAAGGCACGCCTCTGACCAATCAGATGGACCACGATACCACTAGCGTTGGAAAGCCATACATTGCCGCCATTGGGTCCAGGGACGGCGGCAGTGCGCGGCCGCGGCCCCCCAAGCGGTCGCGGTGGGATGCTTAACCAATATGACTGTGATCGTTTCTTTTTGTTTGTGTCGCCCTCGCTTGTTTGCAGGAGCTGCAGCATCTGAGATACAGTAGCTTAAAACTCCGTGTAGTACATATGCAGCATCTGAGATACAGTAGGCTTAAAACCGCGTGTGCTTTATATATAGTAGGCATCAAGGAGTTCCAGCGACGGTTTCACGGGTATAAAAAGACGGGAGGTGGCATGATGCAAGGGGACGACGACAGAAGCCGCCGCCGCGTGTCCCTTAAGCCACACGCGCTGGTGACCATGTACCAAGGACTGAAGACGCTGTCGCCGCTGATGAAGAGCAAGAGCAACCGCAACATCGTCGTGAACCCGACGTTGGTGGGGATGCTGGCGGACCCGCTGGCCAAGGTGGGCGAGAAGATGCACCACGTCGCGCCGGGCACGTACGACGAAGTGGTCGAGCGGTTCAAAGCGGCGCGACAGGAGGTTCTTGAGCGGCACGACCGCGTCGCCGTGGAGGACCGGGTGCCAAAGTCCGTGGGGCTTGTCAAGGACCTGCTGCCGCCCGTGCCGCAGCACGACGCATCGAGCAGCAGTACCTCGAAACCGTGGACATTGAATGCAAGTCGACTAAGTAGCTCGTTGGTGTTGTTATCAACCATGAGGCTTTTTCTAATGTAGGACATTCTCAACGAGTTTCAAGTGGAAAAGCAGGTGCTGATGGACCAAGTGAGTACTAGTACTACAGTGTATCCATGTGCCAAATTGACTGGACTTGCTGTAGAAACACTGGCTGCGGACACAAGCCGAGCACCAAGTGCACAGCGTGCTCGTGCCAGCGGGGCTGCACCAGCTTAAAGTACGTGGCATCACGAGAGAGTGGGAGATGACGATGATGAGATGGGTAGGACGCGCTGCACGAAGCCGGGATGGACACGACCTTGATCGAGGCGGTGCTGCAAAACACTGTCACAGGCGCCCAAGTGCCCGCGCTCACGTCTATCCTCCAAGCGCACCCGGAACTCCAAGCGATGCTTCATATCGTCCAGGCCTCTCTCCACGACGACAAGAGGGGACTACACCTCCCACCTCCTCCTCCACCCCACCGACCTCTCGACAGTGAACACAGCGAGCTAAGACGGTCCCATGCTAAGTCGGCCAATGCTAAGTCGAGGGATCTGTTGGGTAGCGTTACTTTGAAACCTGAAGTGTCCACGCAGGAGCCACGACCGGACGACCCCACCAACCGCCCGACGAAGAACCCCCTCTACGACGTTCCGCTGTCGATTTTGAAGGGACTAACGTCACCCCACCACCCTCGGGACAAAAAGCTGGACCTGCTCACGACCCTCACGACCCTCGCCAACCACATCGTGGACGACAAGGTGGACGAGATCAAGCTCAGCCTCGTCGAAGCCAGCCACGCTAGCCACGCCCTGTACGCGGCCACCACGTTTATCCTGCTCGCAGTCATGTTTGGTGCGCTGAGTCTGTTCTTGTTGTCGTTGGTACGAGACCTCCACTACTATGTACTACCCACTGGTTTCGCAGTACTCGTTTCGTACTACTTGTTCAAAAGTAGTACTCATTAGGTACTTGTGAAGTACTACTAGTACTCATTTGGTGGTTATTTGTAGTGGTTTACCCAATTTCTCAACGTGTATTTGTCGCTGTCGTACCTGATGGCGCTTATTACCGCCTCCGGGTCGGCCATCTTTCTCGGCCTTTTGGTAATATCTACAATATATATATATATTGATAGATGGATATGATATTGGCGTTAGTTTGCGTTTGTGGGTGCGCGCATCGTCCACAACACGATGACGTCGCTGCAAGTGATTTTACTGAGTCCGCAGTCCAGCCGACACCCCCCCAAGCCGACCACATCCAGAAGCCCCGACCACGACAAGGACGAGGAGGAGGTGACGCTGTCTCCTACTAGAACCAGTGCGTTGGGCATGCTCAGTTCTTTCCTTTCAAGTTTCCACAAGAAGGCTCCCAAGTCTAGTATTACTAGTAGTAGTAGTAGTAGTACTGCCATTCCAACGCCCGCAGCGGCAGCATGCGACTCGCCACATGTGACAAACGAACTGGATGCTGTGAAGGAGCTAAAAAAAGTAGCCTCCCGACTGAGTCTCGTGAGCGACGACGACCGATTGGCCCAAATCCCAGAGGAAACCAACCAATCCGATCCGAACGGAGACACCCGAACAGCCGGCGCCGCCGCCACACACGACCGAGCCAACCCCACGACCAGACAGCAGCCGACGCCGCCGCCCCCGTGTGCCCCCATCGATGCAAACGACGTCGACATTGTCATGGAGACCGAATGTCTCCCTCCCCCGGATCGACCCACTCCACACGTCGAGGTTCGATACGACGACGACGAAGGTGGTCACGACGTGCCTGCTGTCGTCGTGGTGCGACCCAGTCACGCCCGGAAGCGGCGGATCCATACATCTGAAACTAGTACCGCCGTCGAGTGGATGTGCAGTGGCCGTCCTCCGTCCCGACGACGAAGGGAAGGACCTCATACATGTCGTCGGGAAGGCATGTGTTGGGTCAAAAGAAGTTCGACGTGGGAACTCCACGCCGTGGACTGGGGGGCGTTGCTAAGACACAAGAACCTCGTGGCGCGGGTGCACCTGCCGCGGCTAAGTCGGCGCGGCTGCGTGGGGCTGGTGGTGCGCGCGGGGGGTACCTCTCCGATCCTCATAGCTGTCCCGAGGTGGATACGACAGACCAAACCGTCGCATGCCAACACGTCGATCGAGCGGACTGCAGCCCACGCATTTGTGACTCGTATCCTTCACCAGGTCGTCACGACAACAGGTACTATCTACTATTAATACTACTAGTAGTAGCTACTACGCTCATGGCCAATCTCATAAAGAATCGGCCGTGTACGTAGGGGCATGTAGCATACGCACTGGTGCATCTTGACAAGGCCAGCAGCAATACCTAGCTAGCTAGGTACCTACTAGCAACGTACTAGCACTACTACGTAAGTACTAGCATTCGCAGCACTCACACCCGGCATGAAGAACCGTACCTTCGTAACACTATATAGTAGAGTATGAGGAGTACTTATAACCATAGAAACCCATCACTTGATTTGCTTGGCCAGCCAGCCCACGGGCCTACACACAACATATTTCAACAAGTAGCACCATATATATATATATAATATCTTACGAGCCAACTTTCCAGAGCGATGGAACCTTGGGAAATACGATGAAAGACTCGTATGGGACGCAGAGATCAACAGAGTGAACCGTCGCGAACATTTCGTTGGCAGGCACGCGGTCGAAGTTCTTGTCTCCGTGACCGTTGGCCCACGCAAAGCCAGACGCTGGCAGTCGGAGCACCTAACACTCGAATGAACCCACCAGGTCTTTCCGTACAACTCTCCTGCCGTACTTCTGTGACTTCAAACGCGGTGGGTTGGGAAGGAGGCGGCGGCATCGCAGTGTCTACTGGCAGCATGGCCATCTCGTGGGTCAGGATACGCAGCACCGCGTCGGCCACTGCCGCCACGCGGGACGTGTCGCCAGCCTCGCCAGATTCAAAAATGATCCCGACGCCGCCATGGGCGCCCGTGTACTCGTCTGTCAGTGCAATACCACCAGCTAACTGATAGTTTGGATCGTGCAAGAGGACATCGCAAGGAAACCACCTGCACATGTTTTTATAGCCGTCCATTGGATTCAACTTGTTGCTGACATGTACGTACCGACCGACGCTGGCGTGCTCGGGGGTGAGTTGGCCTGCCAACTTCAAGAACGGCACGGATGGCTTGTTGGTCGAGTGCAAATCCAACACCAAGTCGCTTTGCTAGATGATGTATTCAGTGGTGACAAAGTACGCAGCACATGCCTGAAGGAAGGGGGCGATGTGTTTAGCCCGGGCTGCTTCGTACTGGAACGGGGAGTCCGACGGTGCCAGCACTTGCATGGTGAAATGGCGGTTCAAATCAGCATGTGGTGTGCTCCCACGTTCGTTAATAGCAATGGCTTTGGGATTGCCCAAGATCAGCGTCAACGACCCAGAAACCAGAGGCGGGCAGTGCGATCTCAGCCACTCGACGACGTGGATTCCAGTCAACTCGTTGCCGTGCACCCCTAGGACGAAGCGGTCGATTCATACGGAAGCACGACTAGATGATCGAGTAGGTAGACTGCCCACCTCCCAAGACAGTCACGTGCTTCCCATGAGATGCGCTACCCACTGCTTGCCAAATGCAGTGGCCCAGCTCCCGAAAGGTTGCCATGCTTTGACTCCTGCTTCTGATCTTGTTCCGATACGGATACATATATAAACTTATCCGAATTGCAAAAAATCGTCGTTGAAGTATAAATGTATACAGGTTTTATAAAAAACCCTCAGAACAGATACTACGACTGTACCTATTATTCACATCAAAAACAGAGTCCTGTCTGTATAATAACGTCAGTATTATTGTCCTTTTACCCCAAATTTGGACTTTTGTGCTGATTCGCCAAATCTATCGATTGATTCTTTGTCCTGACTTTTGTAAAGATTTATGTAAAGATCGTCCAGTATCACACTAATTTCAGTCACACACTGATTCGGAGTTGAATTGGTCTAAGAGTGAATTTGATTGGCCACTTTATTAGTGCTCTGGATTTTGATTGGTCAATCGAATGTCTGCCGATGTGCCCCACTCCAATTTCGAATCGACTTGACAATATTACTTGTACATTTCAAAGTACTCGTACCTGGATACCGGCGCTGCACACATCTCAACTGTCGCCATTGAAACCAGCTTCAAAGCAACCACACCGTTGGCATTATTATTAGTATTACGAGTAATTGTACAACTACACGAGGAGTCCCTTGGTGGATGGGACGCCGGCGGTCGCGTCCACGCTGACCGCTAGGCGCATCGCCCTCGCGAACGCCTTGAACGCTGCCTCGCTCTTGTGGTGGTCGTTCGATCCTTTGAGCACGTCCACGTGCAGCGTGAGGCGGGCGGCGCTCGCAAACGACACGAAGAAGTGCGAGATCATCTCGGTGGAGAGGGTGCCGATGCTCGGACGGACGAGCTTGAGCTCGATCCAACTGGACGCGCGGCTCGAGATGTCCACCACCACCTGCGCCAACGCTTCGTCCAGCGGCACGAGCGCCGACCCGAAGCGGGCGATGCCCTCGCGTTTACCCAGCGCCTGGTCAAAGGCCTCGCCCAATGCGAGTCCGCAGTCTTCCACTGTGTGGTGGTCGTCGATCCACGTGTCGCCCTTGCACACGAGCACGAGATTGAACCGCGCATGTTTGGCTACAGCGTCCAGCATGTGGTCTAGGAAGCCAATGCCAGTGCTCACCTATCGACTCTCGCCATGAAAAATACTAGTACTACTACTAGTAACCAGTCACTCGACCACGCACCTCGCACAAGCCAGACCCGTCCAAGTTGAGCTGCACCTGAATCGACGTCTCTTTGGTCTTTCGAGTGACACAACTCACGCGGGCGTTGGCGCCCGTGAAATAGTGTGACGTGTCGTCTTCCTTGGCGGGTCCGGCGACCGATGGGGCCGTGATCACGTCCAGGAGCTCATCGCAGCCGGGGCGCAGCACCTGGACGGCCCCGGACGCCAGGAGAATCGGCGTCAGGGCGGGCGATGTGTTCTCCAAGATGGACATGGCGTGGACTTGGGGCGTCAGCACGCCGTACGCCGTCACGTTCGCGCGCACCGCCGCCACGATGTCGTCGACGGTGTCGCCTATCATGGCCGCTTCGTCGGCGGTGACGCCCAATGCGTTCAGCGCGAGGATGATCGGGACCGGGGACGGCTTGGGCGGGCCGTCCTCCATGCAGATCGTGACGGGAAACAGAGCTTCGAGGCTACAAGAAGGAAGGTTAAGTCGAGGATGGGATGGAGGGATATTGTATCGCACTTGAAATCCTTGAGGAACTTGACGCAATCCTTCTTCGGTCGACCTGTGACCACCGCCATGCCGTTGGGGAGGCGGCGGTTCAGCTCCTCCAGAAGCCCTTTGGACGGAAGCAGGGTTTCCAGGCGGTATAGTCCAGGTGTCGAGTCCGTCCCTTGGTAGATCTCCTCAAAGGCAACCGTCACTTGTTCCAGCGTCACCTCCACGGCCGACGCCGAGATCAGCCGATGGGTCAACACCCAGTCGTTGTTGGCATTGCCCGCGAGCTTGGCCGTGTCAATGTCGACGTGGGTCACGGTCACCCCGAACGACGCCGCTGTGTCTATGATCGCCGACCGGTACGAGCGCGACACTTCGGCCAAGACGCCGTCCATGTCCCACAGCAGCGCCTTCAGCGAGGTCTTCGTCGTCGACATTCTCTTGTTTTGATTCTGGTCGTGGCCTTTCACATCGGAACGCAAACGTTGTTGCGGACTAGTACTACTACTAGTAGCTTTAGCATTTTCATGTGGCCTGAACATCTTCAGTGGCGTTCTTCTGGTTCAACATGGACGTGGGTGAGGAGTGGGTATCGTCGGTCTTCAGCGTACATATCTTCATCCATGTGATGTCTCATCTCTTGTGCATTGTCTGCATGTCCATGGAGACAGCAGCGCTTTGTTGCATGGAGTCGTACTCGTTCCTCGAACCCTGTTCCATGGAATAGTAGCCCTGGCTTACTAGTAGTAGGTCGTCTAAACCGTACTTTAGAGGGTGGTATCGAATGGGTCGTACCTAAGACATGCCGTCGTGACTTCAACCCACCGACATTGTAGCGAAGTGCAGAACCATAGTCATGGCGCGTGGGATCATGCTACCGTCATGCTTTGCGGCGCTGGTGATGGCAGCATGCTTCCTCCTCCATGGAGTTCATGGGAACGGCGGAATCGTGCTGGTCCCGTCCGGGAGTGTGAGTCTCGTGTCGGGCAGGAACGTCACCGGGTTCCTCTCGTGCGACCCACCACCGACAGAGGACGTCGTGGTCGACATGGCATTGACAAGCCGTGGCGGCGAGAGCGAGCACAACTTCCCCATCATCTCTCCCAACCGCGTGCGGATCCTGGCAGGCACTAAGTCAGCTTCGTTCTCGGTTCTCGGGCGTGGCGAGGGTCGGTACTACGTGCAGTATCAGGTCACGGTCAACTTGAACTACCACGTCAAGCACGCCGAGTCTGTGATCATGGTCATGAACGCGAACGATGGGTGGGGCGGCATCCAGTTCCAAATCGGACTCAACATGGCCGTGTTCGGCGCGGGCCTGGCGTTCTTCCTCTGGCGCCGGCTGTGTCCCCGCCTGCGCCTTCCGTTCTGGAGCTCGCATCCCGTAGGTCTGTTTGAGAAGATCAACTACGACCAGCTTCCTCCGGGTAAGTTCCAGTCCAAGTACGGCGTCGCCCTTCTCCACGGATCCTCTCTCGGCGACCGCGCGCGCCGCTTCGTCAGTCTGCCGTGCGATGGCAAGGACATCATTGAGATCGCGGGACTCGACGCGGCGCTCAGCATGCGGCTGCATGTGGACATGGGCCACCTCTTCTTGATCCTCACCGTGTTCAGCTGCGGCGTCCTCATGCCAATCGTACGTCGATATATATATATATATATATATATTTTTTTTTTTTCCTAATATACTGTGGACAGCACTATATGTCTGGCAAGATGGACGATGCATCTGACCCGTACTTGGACTTGTCCTTCCAAGAAACCACCATCGGCAACGTGCCACTGCAGAGCCACTGGTACTGGGGCCACGTAGCTATGACATACATCACGGCGCTGTGTGTGCTCAAACTATTGCAACGGTACGATATATATATATATATATATGTCCACTTTAATATATATATATATATATGTCCACTTTAATATATATATATATATGTCCACTTTAATATATATATATATATATGGAATATGCCCACTTTTGTTCAGATGCAGTATATTTATATGCATGCAGTCTGCCACCTGTTGAAAGTGTTCCCTTGACATATAATATATGTAGATATGAATGCAGTACACATGTATATCGAGGCAAAAATAATATATATATATGTTTGAATGCAATATACATGTGGAACAGGCACCTTTGATATATATATGCATATATAGGCAAATATGCATAATATATATATATATATATCCAAGTATACATAATATATATTTGTAGGCAACTAGACGTTGGTAAGCGCGTGAACATTGACTCGACGCGGGCCATCGGCCATCGCAGTGTGCTCATCAATTCCGGCCTTCCAAAGGACATGAACTCGTTCCAGTTGCGGCAAAAGCTGGCGTCGTTCCTGTCTCCTGTACGAATATTTATATATAAATATATCGATGGTCCAGGATATATATATATATATGTGGAACCACAGGACGACATCAAGGCCACGGTGGTCATTCACGACTTGCAAGCACTGTACCGTATACTGGACCAGCGAGTAACCCTCCGCAACGAGTACAACCGCCTCATCACGACCAACGCCCAGTCCATCTCTGGTAATATTCTATTTCATTCCACTATATTCGAATCTGTCCCTCTCTGGTGATATTCTTCCAATATAATATATATATATAATCGAATGGTTGGTAGGCACACTGCCGGGGTGTGTGCGGTGGTGCCCGGGGGACATCTGCTGTCCGTCCGCGCCGCTCCTCGCGGTGTCCTACGCGCGATGTCTGCCGTGCCGGTCGCTGTGCTGCCCATCGGCCGCCGCCGACCGTGGGACCGTCCAGTACTCCCCGGAGCACAGCGGCGGCCGCGACATCCAGGCCATCCTCGCGCACGCGCTGCCCCGCGATAGGCGCCGCGCCGACTGGATCCAGCACGAACTCGAGTCGTTTCCCAGTGTGCGACATATATATATATATATCGCAAATATATATAATTTTGTATTATTAGCACGTGTTGGATCTGTACGCCAAGCGACAAAGCACGGGCGCGGCATTTGTCGTGTTTAGCTCGGTACGCGTCTGTTCCATGGAGGACTGGATGGTTTTTCATCTATTTGTTGAAATAGATGAAAGCCAAACATGATTTTGAAGCGCGGGTGCGGGCGGCGCAAAGGCGGCAGCTGCCCGAGGTGGCCTTCCCGTGGGATGCCACGTCATCCCATCGCGATCTGATCGCCGCTTCGATGGAGGAACAGCCCGAGGACACGAGCATGCTCGCGCCCCTCGTCCTCCGCGCCGCGCCCGAGCCGGACGACGTCCACTGGCCAAACTTGGTAGAGTACTCCTTGACTATCTCAGCCACTTTGGTTTCTATTTATATAAGAGTTTGTATGGCATGTCGTCAGCATTGTTGCTTTTTGAAAGAAACTGTCACAACTAATCGCGTTTGAAACAAAATAACTGCCGATATATATATATATACATACCATATAGTGTATATGCATTGCGACGGATTAATCGATTGCGACTCCTGTAATAACTGATAATTTTCTTGTAATAACTGATATTTACTTGTGAACATGTTGAATATACTTCCAATTTGTACGACGCAATGGATCAAACAAAATTTCACCTGTCGCAATACATATACACTAGTATACGGTATATATATATACATATATATATGGAAACAAATGAGCATGCGTGTGTCAACCTTTTCACCCAACACAATATATATCTATATCTATATCTATATATACTTCAAGGTTTAACCTTCGAAGTAGACTGTCATATTCGTACGTGTTTATATATCCTTGGGTTGTTTGATATGTGTGACGACAGTATGAAGAAACGGCGGCCTTATAATGTAGACGTACCAGCCGCAGTCAGCCAAGCGCGTGTGCATGTTCGTCTTCTACCAGGTCACGACGGTGGTCATCATGATCTTGTTCTCGACGCCCACGGCCGTGCTCATTTACGTCAAGCTGGACACGCACAGCGCCGTCTACGCCATCTTTACGCACGACATTTCGTCCGTCTTGGCCAAATTTATCACTTCGTACCTGCCGTCGTTGTTGCTGGTACGGAAATAAATGAGTTTTTTCATCTATTCACACAGATGAATATGGTAGATTACGGTGAATTGGTGCCTGCTCACGTCGCTGTTTTACCTCACGACGGTCGAGCCGTGGCTAAGCGAGTCGGAACGCATGAAGAGCTTCCTCAACAAGGGCTTCTCGTACCTGCTCCTGGTACTATGATCGTTCTAGATATATCATCTATTCATCTATCCCCGTGGTCTACATACATTTGTTCATCTATTTCCCCTTTTCTCACTTCGTGTATTCATCTATTCACGTTCAACTCGTAGAGCTCCATCGTGCTGCCGTCGATTGGCGTCACGGCCGTGTACTTAGCCACGGACCAGGGCGCGAGCTTACACCACGGGTCCGAAGCGGCGTACATTGAAAGGTTCATGTTTCAACTCTGTCGCAACTTTTTCATTGCATACGTGTGCCAGCGGTATGTCCAAACAGCACCATGTACATAGTACATATTCCACACATGTGTGACACTGTGACTAGGGCGTTCCTTGGATCGATCCTGCAGCTGCTTCGTGTAGGCGAACGCCTAGTGTACCAGCCTTGGTATTGAACGATCGAGGGGCTAACTACTAACCGATGACTAACTAACGGCTATGGCGGCGGCTAGGCTTCGCGCGCGGGCGGTGACGAAAGCCGAAATCCGCGAAGCTGATCGTCCGTGGCCGTACTACTTTGGTTACGATTATGCTGTCGTGTTGAGGTGTGACATCGTTATAACGTTTGAATACATATGTGACATGGTGTCAGTAGCACGTTCATGGTCACGTTGCTGGGGGTGGTGCTGTCCCCGTTGCTGACGCCGTTCGGGGTAAGTAGCAACTCGCTTCTTGGCCTTGTTATAACTTGTTATGTGTAGGCCTTGTACTTTTACATGAAGTTCGTTGCGATGAAGTACAACTTGGTGTATGTGCACCCCAAGAGTGCAGGTCGCGGCCACGTGGCACGTTCTGCGTACACAATCATCTTTATCTGTCTGGTGCTGTTGGAGGTACATATATATATTAATTTTTTCATATATCTGTGTTGTTGGATATACTAAATATTTGTGGAAATAATATAATACTCTGCCTAGTTTACGGTCGCGGTGGTCATTCTCGAAGTCGGTCGCAAAGAGCAGTTTGCCGCCATGGTCTTCTTGATGGGCGCCACAATCGTGTTATATGTCGGATGGTACACTTGTTCCTATTTATTATATATATCAAGTACTTTGTAATTATAATTATTATTCATCGATTCATATATCTATATATGTATATATTATTATTATTAGTCACATATATATATACATATATATTTGGATATATATGAGCAATATATATATATTTGAATATAGAATAATAGCTGACATATCACAATACTTCAAAGTATATTTGAATGCATATGAAAAGAATAACACAATGTTTAAAGCATACTTGACATCATATCATCCTATTATCAGGTGGCGGCGGCGGAACCGCGGGGTGTTCTACTCGTGGCAGCAGCAGCGGCGGCAGCAGGCGGAAGGGGCCTCCAAAGCCCGCGACCGCGTCAAGATCCTCAAGCACCACGCCGACGACGTCCAGAAGCGGGAGGCGTTCGCGCGGCTAGTGGCGTCGACGATCGCGCGGCGGCAGCAGGACGAGCAGCGGGCGTATGTCAACCCGTACGATGCCGGGCTCAAAGTGTTCAACTGCATTTACACGCAGCAAAAGACGGTCTGTGACGACGTGCGCGACAAGGCGGCCGCGTTCGCCAAACTCAAGCAAGTGACCGCCCATAGCCACGAGTTTTTGGCCAAACCCAACGAATAATGTCACCATCTTTGTAGTTTATAACACACTTTAAACTTAAATCCAACTATAAGATTGTTCAATTCACTATGTTAGCCTGGTACATGGGTGTTGTTGTCGGACCTGCGAAATAGAATAACAACCTATAGTTTTGAAGAGGTTCATTTTCATACTTTGAAGCCAATCAAAAGGCAACCTATATTGTTTTTAGCCAATCACACTGCTTTGCTCGACGTGTAACAGATAACAACCCAATACTATGAAGTAATATTTATTCCGTCTACGCAAGGGATTGTTCATGCTTGATGGAGCCAGGACCCAACTAGTTATATGTAATATACAATTGACATTACACAGTTACTACTACGTCGCGACGGGTTAGCACTGTAGGCGCACGATTTGGGCTTGATTTAGAAGCAGCACTTGGCGCTGGAACTGCCCCACCTGGTCTGTCTGCTGCCACTTGGTCGATCCCTCCTTGGATCCAACGTGGCGATGACTATTGGTTTTCTGACCAGCCACGTTCAAGCTTGGGAGGGTCAGCGTCGACGTGAGTTGTCGGCAGCTCCACAGCTTCAGGTGCTGCAGCAGGGGCAGCGACGTCGAGATGGCGCGCACGGCGGCGTCTGTGATACGGGGGCACTGGGAGAGGTCCAGTGTCTTCAGCCGGCCCAACGACGCGCAGATGGAGGCCACGCCGCCGTCCGTGAGTTTGTAGCAGTAGCGCATATTGAGGTGTTCCAAGGTCGGAACGTTCGCAGCAATGCACTGCGCAATCCTAGCTCCAGTCTAGACGGTGATTATGCCTCGGTAGAGATCGACGTACCGGTCGTCCACGTGGTGGCAGTACTGCACGTTCAAGCTGCGAAGGTGAAGGGTATTGCAGTAGGCCTCCAGCATCCCTTCGAGCTCACACATTTTGACACGGTGGCACCCTTCTAAACTGACCTGTTCCACTTGCGATCCCCGCAGTGCTTGAAGGCCACTGCCCACGAGCAAATGGCACCCGGTCAAGTCCACTGCCCGCAGCGTGCGTCGGTTTCTGTCTACGAGCGCAGTGAGGCCGGCGTCGTCGAGCGGCATGTTGACGATGTGAACGCGGCGGAGGTTCTCGCAAGTGGCGAGCAACGAGTGCAGGCTTCGTGTGTTCAACCCTGGGCACATGTCGATGCGGAGTACGCGCAGGTGCTGGAGAATGCGTCGGACCTCCGGGGAAGCAAACACGTCGGGCGACAGGTGCACACACCCCACGAGGTGCAGCTCCACCAAAGCGTGGCCGTGGCGGCGGAGGATCGACGTCCATGTCTGCCGCGCCCACTGCCGCTCTGGGGCGTCGGTGCATAGATGCTGGAGCCCGGACACGCAAGGTGCGCACGCCCCGCAGCACGTTTCGAACTTGGTGGCCACTCCACCTTGGGCCAGGCTCTTGCAGGTGGACACGAGCTGCACGCGGTCGTTCATGGCGAGAAACTGGAGCAAGTGGGCCATCACATTGGCATCGAGCTGGTCGATGCCGCCGCCTTCGCTTGACTTGGACAAGGCATGGGCCGACCTGTGTGCGGCGTCGTCAGGGTTTTCGTCGTCGTCGCGGCAATCTCGTAACGTCATTCAAACTCGTGCACACGTTTACAGGTTCTGACAGTACACGCCTTTGGTTTCTCCTTTGCGCGCAGTAATCCACTGATGTTGCGGACAGTCCTTGAGCATTCAGGCACTCCACACGTACCTTTGGAACGCTGCTGCTGATGCTTGATTGTCTGTACCCCAAACAACGCCTCCGCTGAAGCAACGAACAAGAAATGCTCAGTCAGTAAGAAAGTCGTGTATCGCATCGTTGAGTCAAAATATATGCCAACGTTCGTATATCGGACAACTTGGTCGTTCACGTAAGTTCAGTTTTCGATTAACGTTAGGGCAATTCCAGTTTCGAATTCTAAAGTCCAAAAGGTAGAGAATGCACTGGTAGAGAGAGCATCGTGCTAAACATGTATAAAATCGATGAATCGTGTTTTGTATTGGTAGTTAAAACAACTTACCATATTATACCGTGTGTGGATTTCACGCATTGCACGTTGGTACGTTGGTAGTGACTGTGAATCAACCACGCTAGCGGTGAATCAATCATAACGGGACTCGGGGAATATGTGCGTACCTCACCGTACTGTTCGTGAAAACTAAGTGTACATATTTTTAATAATACAGCCGCGCTACAAAATAGAAAGGACAGTGGATACAAAGTGCTTTTTTTTACGACTCGAGGTCAAAAAGGAGCAAAATCAATTGCTTTTTAGATGCTTATTCGTACAGTAGCATATTCCAGAACAACCAACTTCATGGTTGTCAAGAAGTAACAGCCATTCACATGTTTGTATGTTGCGACAATATATAAGGGTATACAAAAAACAAGATAAACAAAATTAATTGTGATGGCTCGAGGAAAGAAACTCAATGAGCGCCCAAGTTGGGGAGATCGTCGCCCGTCGTGCCCATGGGGAGTCGCTTCGCTCCTATCGACGGGGTCATTTGGCACCTCGATGTCAGTAGATTTTCTTTATAACGTTAATTAAAAATGTATCAAACTATTAAAATTATTATTTAATATATATAAAAATTTCTTATAAAAAATATAATTAAATGTTCCATTGATTCTTTATTTACATGAGGTGATTTTAAAACAGTATAAATTGGTTGGCCGTACAAAGACAGCCATAGCCACAGTGCTGTGCGACCCTGCACGTTATGCCACCCCCTCCGCCTTCTCCATACGGGACCACCGAAGAGGTCATAGCTTGCCACCCTCGCTTGTGCGAAGGGTGCTATGACATTGGAACGGACACAACCCTAAGTATACGCGAACGCGCCGCCAAAGCCAGCGGAGCGCTCCAAGCCTTCAGCGACGCAAAACATCGACTCATGATGGAGCTTCGCGACTGAAGCCCAATGGGTCGCAACCCGAAGCTAACTGATCGCACAAAGGCGGCGATTCTGCGAGAAGCATCTAAAGCCAAAGCAGTGCTTCTGGGATTTACCAGCACCTGCAACTCGATGTACATGTTCGTACCGTTCAGCGACTGCTAAAGAACACGGAACACTTGGAGCACGTCTTCCGTGCTGCAACGCCAATGCTGACGGCCGCCCAGAAAGCACCGCGTCTGAAGTGGGCAGAGACCTACGTCACTTTGGATGAAGCCTGGAAACGAATTGTCTTCTCGGACGAGAAGAAATTCAACCTCGTTGGCTCGGACGAATACCATAAGTACTGGTATGACAAGCGGCAGCCCAAGCAGCAGCGAATGAACCGCCAACAAGGCAGCGGCAGCTTCATGATCTGGGCAGCCTTTTTATGGTCAGGCAAGAGTCGCGTTGCTCTGTTGCAAGGACGTCAGGTATATCCTTGTAGGAAGTATACCGAGCTTACTGTTAGTGTAAGTACTTATAGGAAAGTAGGAATTAGTACTTTTGACAGTAAGCCTCAACGATCTGCGGTAGCGAGCCAAATCATCAAATATGGAAGTACTACTACGTAATATAGTACTCCGGAGTAACAATATGGTGGTGATCACTTGGATGGGGTGTTACGACGACATAATTTATACTACGTAGTACCTGTACACCTGAGGACCTCTCTACGCTGTAACCAGTGCGTTGGAGCGAACTGCTCAAATAGTCGCAACATCATCAGAGTTAACATTTCACTGTAATCTACTCCGTTCAGCAGTACTATAAGTATTCATATAACGTTATATAGTGCTCGCCACATGATTGCAGACACCCTGTTTTTCGTTCGTAGTTAATGTTGAGTTGATATCTACCGTTCGTCACATTCATTATTATGTGCTGTGATTGCCATCATCAATGATCTGCGGAATGACTTGTGTCACGGGGTTGTGGTAACTATTTGACGAAGGTAGGCGCGGCGCGAGCGAGCGAACACAAGACACAAGCGTGTAGAGTAAGTCAAAAGTAAAAGTCAAGGTGAGCTATCTAAGCGGAGGCGTCTTTCCGATGTTCAAAGAGTCACCAGAACACTGCGGGAAGTTCGGGGATCAGGCTATTGCTGGTTCCGGGAGTAACGGGTTCGACACAGATTCGTCCCAGAGTTACAGTGGGATGATGACAGTGGGATGATGATCCGGTAACAAGAGACACGACTGTTACCGGGAAACGCCGTTGGAAAGTCGCTTCCTTTCACCCCGTGACATTCTCCCCCGCTTAAGTCCGAAGCTCCGGCAAGGACCAATCAGCACACAGGGTCCGGGAGAATGGTCATTGGGCGAGAAAGGTCGGTTAGCGCCGCGATCCAAAAAAAATCCCGCAGTTTGAAAAGGCGTAAGCAGCGAGGTCGCTTCATTCCGCAACCTGTCCCGGAGGCCACGAACATGGATCACAGTTCGGCGGGGATGACACCGCCACCGACGGCCCGGCCGAGGGGACACGCAGCCACTTCCGGAGTGCAGGATGACGATGCCACTATGGTACCCTCCGCCAGAGACCTCGCGACGCTTACTGAGCAGGCGGCAACTCCGGGGTCGGGTGCCCACGCCTCGTCATATTCCTTCTTGCGCATGCACACCGTGCTCTCCCATGGTATCGTAGACTTGCGCAACAGTATTCAGCGAAACGAACGATCGTTACGCGTCCTCCAGGAAGTCCGGGCAGCGATGGCGTCGACCTTGGGGAGCGGTCCCCACGACATGTCGCAAGCTTGTCACGGCCTGGTTGACGAAGTGGAATTCTTAAAAGCGACGTTGTCCGAGGTGAACGCCGAAGTCCTGGACCTCCGGACGGCCCTGGATTCGAGTCGAAGGGCCTTGGATACGGCACACGCTGAACGGGATGGGACCAACGACTTGCTACAAGAGGCTCAAGAGTCGCTCCGAACCTTGGAGCAAGGACAATACGACCCCCGGGAGCAGCGTAACCAAGCCCAGGCCGAACGACCAGCAAGAAGAACTCTGGGACCTGGCGAGCCGGTTGACGGCCCAAACGGAAAAGGTCACCGAGCTGGGGAGACGAGTAAAAGAGGCGGACCAGGCCTTGGAAGTCATGACCGCCGAGGTGAACGACGCTCGGGACTACACGGCGCATTCAGCCAGGTTGGTCGCCGGGAAGGAAGGGGTTGTCAAGCTGGCGCTTCAAAACAAGTCGTTGGTGGTTGCCGAGATGTCGGACCTTCGTCGCAGCCTCGAGGCCGGGAGGGAAAACTCCGAAAAGGCGCGTCAGGATCGGGACCGGGCACTTCCCACGGCGGGGGAACTTCAGGAACAACTCAGAGTCGCCCAAGACCGCATCGCGAAACTCGAAGCGCAACCTCTTCGTTTTTCCGCTAGCAACCCGGCTTGGGACATCCTGCTGGCCGAGAACCAAGACCTCCGGGAGGCGGCCAAGACTCAGAAGGCGAGGGCCAAGGACTCCCGCGTTAGAAACAAGATCCTCCGGAGCCAAACCGAGACCTTCCAGGCCGACGCATTGCAAAAGTTGGGGGCCCTGGAGTCCCGAGTACAGGGGTACGAGAGCCAGGACCAGCTTCACCGCGAAGATTTGGTCCAGTTGGAGAAGTTACTTCGTGAGAAACAGGCCAGCCACGATCTCGAGGAGAAGCTCCAGGCTTTCCAAGAGAGTGAGCGGACATCGGCCAGAGCCCTATTGCATGCCAACGAGCACTTTCAAGACGCCGTCCCGTCGTTTTGGGATTGGGTCGCACAACATTTGCAGGTGTCCGGGGCCGCCGGCGTGGCGCCGCTGATAGAGGCGTGGACCTTGAGCGATCCGGATCGCTTCAAGTCCTGCATCGAGAGCGTAGGCATATTTCCCGCCAAGGTCGCGCGCGGTTTGACGGAGCCCCTGCTTGGGCGAGTCCGGGGCCCGACGTTCAGTGCTTGGGTGAACATGGCCCTCCCGGTCATGAGGGATGCGCTGAAGGAGTCTTCCACGCCGTCGTCGGGAGTCCTGGAGGCAGACGTTGTCGAGGCCCCTCGGGGCTCGGGGGCTAAGGGTTCGACCCTCCCAGGACAGGCGGGAGCCAAGGCGCCCGTACCTCCATCCCCCTCGCGTTCCACGAAACGCTCGGCCTCAGGAGGACGTCCCGGGAAACGAAAAGTCTCTCGCGTTCACACTGCTGTTCCCTTACCATTCGCGGACCCGAATCTACACCGAGACGTCGATGCGACCTATATGGCCGTGGCGTCATCGACTCCGGGTGTGCGTTGGCCGTCAAGCTTGACGAATTCGTCGATTGTCGATGCACTGCAAGTTACACGATATGTGAGGGGTATCGGCACGCTCGAACACTCCCTTTCGTGCCAGAAGCGTATTTTTCGAGTCCGGGTGTGCGTTGGCCGTCAAGCTTGACGAATTCGTCGATTGTCGATGCACTGCAAGTTACACGATATGTGAGGGGTATCGGCACGCTCGAACACTCCCTTTCGTGCCAGAAGCGTATTTTTCGAGTCCGGGTGTGCGTTGGCCGTCAAGCTTGACGAATTCGTCGATTGGCGATGCACTGCAAGTTACACGAGCTGTGAGGGGTATCGGCACGCTCGAAAAGCACGTCCAAGAGATCGAAACACTACCTTACAAGGGACTCCCTTTCGTGCCAGAAGCGTGTTTTTCGAGTCCGGGTGTGCGTTCGCCGTCAAGCTTGACGAATTCGTCGATTGTAGATGCACTGCAAGTTACACGAGCTGTGAGGGGTATCGGCACGCTTGAAACACGTCCAAGAGGTCGAAAGACTACCTTACAAGGGACTCCCTTTCGTGCCAGAAGCGCAAACTCCAATTT
>NW_009798332.1:0-772 GCF_000520075.1 Aphanomyces astaci | reverse complement strand
GAGTCCGGGTGTGCGTTGGCCGTCAAGCTTGACGAATTCGTCGATTGTCGATGCACTGCAAGTTACACGATATGTGAGGGGTATCGGCACGCTCGAACACTCCCTTTCGTGCCAGAAGCGTATTTTTCGAGTCCGGGTGTGCGTTGGCCGTCAAGCTTGACGAATTCGTCGATTGTCGATGCACTGCAAGTTACACGATATGTGAGGGGTATCGGCACGCTCGAACACTCCCTTTCGTGCCAGAAGCGTATTTTTCGAGTCCGGGTGTGCGTTGGCCGTCAAGCTTGACGAATTCGTCGATTGGCGATGCACTGCAAGTTACACGAGCTGTGAGGGGTATCGGCACGCTCGAAAAGCACGTCCAAGAGATCGAAACACTAC
The DNA here is from genome assembly GCF_000520075.1 of Aphanomyces astaci. NCBI lineage: Eukaryota > Oomycota > Saprolegniomycetes > Saprolegniales > Verrucalvaceae > Aphanomyces > Aphanomyces astaci. Next base: position 391 of record NW_009798332.1, on the reverse strand, counting down.
CTTACAAGGGACTCCCTTTCGTGCCAGAAGCGTGTTTTTCGAGTCCGGGTGTGCGTTCGCCGTCAAGCTTGACGAATTCGTCGATTGTAGATGCACTGCAAGTTACACGAGCTGTGAGGGGTATCGGCACGCTTGAAAAGCACGTCCAAGAGGTCGAAAGACTACCTTACAAGGGACTCCCTTTCGTGCCAGAAGCGCAAACTCCAATTTGCCTCGTACCCCTGAAGTCAAGCAAGCCTTCAAGTGCCGCCGCGCTCAAGATGTCCAATGTGCCATCTGTCAAGTTGCTCTGTGAAACCATCACTCACGGAGCCGAAAAATCAAACTTCCAACCGGAAGATGTGTCAGGGCCAACCATCCATCCGGATGAGGGTGTGAGTAACACTTCGTT
>NW_009798331.1:343416-347932 GCF_000520075.1 Aphanomyces astaci | reverse complement strand
ATGTCCTGAACGAAATCTACAGCCGTTGGAACAAGTTACTGTACTTCAACTACAAGCTCGTGAGCCGTAACATCGATGACTACTGTGCTGCAATCGCCCGCAAGGGCTCACCATCACAGAACGTGTTTGGATTCATTGATGGAACCAAAGTCCAAGTTTGCCGGATTTCAGCGACCATGGACGGAAACAACATGCAGAAGGAAGTGTACAGTGGCCACAAACGCGTGTACTGTCTGAACTATCAAGCCGTCACTGCACCGGACGGGATTTGTGTTCACTTCTTTGGGCCGGCCGAAGGAAGACGCCACGACACCACGATGCTACGGTACAGTGGCTTGTTGGATTACCTCGAGGCGCACTCTGGTTTGTTTTGGCGCAAGTGTATTTATGGCGACCCCGCGTATGGCGTGTCCAAGTTTTTGCTTTCTGGTTACAAGGGCAACGGATTGAGCAACGCTCAAAGGGACTTCAACAAGTGGATGAGTCGTGTGCGCCAATCAGTGGAGTGGAACTTCAAGGTTATGAAGACACTTTGGGCGTTTATTACGTTCAAAGGGTTGTCGAAGATACGTTTATCCCTAGTGGCCAAAGTCGTGTGTGTGGCCATGCTATTGACAAATTGTCATTGTTGCTACTTTGGAGGAAATCAAATCAGCAAATTCTTCAAGTTGGATCCACCAAGCTTGGAGTCATATTTGGACACCTTAGACATAATTGACGTTTAATCCAAACAATTATTCTTATGCAAGTGTAATTACTTAGATTTATTCATCGATGTAATCATGTTCATCATCATCTCAAGATGCATGCGTAATTGAGTTGCCTGACTTTCTCGGTCACATCGAAGTTGCTCTGCCTGTAACTCTCGTTCTATACGTCGCTCTTCATATTCGCGGGATCGCACAGCTTCACGCTCTTCTTGGTCTTTTTCGTACTGGTACTTACGAAACTCCAGGTCAGCGTTGTTATCGTCATGCATCATCTTCATCATCTTGGCTAAAGTGCCTCCGTTGTTGCCGCCGCCGGCATCACCGTCGACTTGGTCGATCTTCTTGCGTTTGCCCAATGACTGCATCGCTTCTTCACGAATTGTTGCCCCCATCGTCTCGACTCGCTCCGCCTCACGCATAACATCTTCCAGGCGCAACTTGTCACGCTTCTTCCAGTCGTCGTAAACGGAAGACAACTCGTCCAGCAGTTGTGACTTCTCACTGTAGTCTTCGGCGACGCCTGATGCTCTCATGGACTCATCGTCGCGAACCCGGTGGCCCTCAAGGAGCAAGGTGAAGCGGCTTTGGGTCCTCTTGGCGTCAAAACCGGGCCGCGAGAACTCTTCTTGTGAAGCAACGGCCTCCGCCACAGCTGCCCAGCCCACCATCACAAGACCTCGTTTTGCCATGAATGGCAGGCGAGCGTTCACCTCACGCAGAATCGAGGATTGTTGCTCTTTTTTGCGCGGCAGACAAATTACCCTGATCCAGATCGACGTCTCCACATTCCACAACAGACGAGCTGCGCGCAACGCCACGTTTCACGACTGCACCCACGACGTCTTCAGCAGTGCTCATACCCTGCACAATTCCCGATGCTGACACGATATTGTCCCCACGCGCCATCGAGTCCCCAATAACACTTGACATGGCCTCCCAGTGTTGGTAGGGCTTGTCCTTGAATCGCGACAACTTTGACTTGGGTCGCCCGGCGTCCAATTCACCCCACTTGTCGTCCGAGAAGCCATCACCAAACCCCGACAAGTTGAGAAGGAACGCGTAGTCCGCGAAATCGCATTTCATGCGTCGCCACTTCGACTGCAGTTGTCCCGTGGAATCAAATCCAAATGGCTGGAGTGCTTCCAACACACACTGCCACCCTGGCTCGCGTAGATTCTTCCCACCGGCCGCCACGTGCTTAGGTTTCGTCGCCTGCTGCTGGAATGCGCTACTCAGTCGGAGCTCCGAGTCGACAGTCCAAACGGCAATGGCCTTGTCGTGCATGTTGGTGGTTGTCAAGCAAATGGAGGGAGTGGATTTGACCTGCCTCATATTATATTTCACTTTCCTGTATTATTAGTCAAGATACATCGATTTGTAGGGTGCATATTTGATGTGATTCCGAATCTTGTTCGGTCAGCGCAACTTGATAATATTCGTTTTTCCATCAGAGTTGAAATCAAGTAGAATCAAAGTCTACTAGAGTCAAATTTTATGCGTCAGAATCAATTTTCACCGAACACGCCCTTAGCAAGTGCGAAATCTTGACTTTCCAGACTTAAACTTCGATTCGAACTTCGAAGCTTGCAGACTTTGTTCGGAAACAGGTCTGAAAAGTGAGGAAGTCATCACACTTTTGGCCTCGAAGTCCGCGGACATCTGACTACTTTCCGAGCCAATCAAATTGCTCTATTGAGGTTTTCTTGCGAAATCTCCACTCACACCAACATGCTCCGACTCGCTTCAGCCGACGCATAGGTAGTTAAGACTTTGTAGTGTTAGGATAGTGCACAAGCGCGGGTATGTACAGTGATGCAGGACGCTAGTCTGACTTTGTAGCTCAGGGCAGGGCATCGCAGTATACTCCCCGCCGCCGCGCACCAAGCCTCCGATGATTGCCGCCTGATCACCCTATGCCAAGGCATGGACGACGGGCGGCGAGCTCGGTCCTGACTACGTAAACCTATCTTTGGTCGCCACGATACTTGACGGCCAAACAGAGGGAGAATCTTGACTCACAAGATCCTCAAACTTCGAAAGCAGCGGGCATTAGGACCGCTGAGCTAGTCCGAGTCCCTACAATCCAAAGCGTTCGATGACTATCGTTTCATAACGTCGCACATGATACACAAATCCACATACTATACGCCCTTATGTGTCTCTCGTTGAATTGTGCGCAATGAAGTCATACCGGTAGGCTCAGACTAAGAACAGGAGAAGGAATAATGGATGGTGTTGGCTTGGTGTGTCGGGATTTACTTTTCAGACTTGCTAAATCTGAATTCTTTAAACTTCCAACTTCAGACATGGATAAAATCGAACCAAGTACAAAGTATGTAAACTACTCACATTTCGCACTTGCTAAAAGTAAAAAATCTATGGCATCCAGACTCACCACCCAAAATCATTCCTGGATCTTGAAACCCAAGAATTTCCTGCAATATCGAAAAATGTTTTTATTCAATATTCCAATATCCCATAATATTGGTGGGTGGCATCCAGACGGACCTTAGAAATTGCCAAAATATCGAAGATTTTGGCCTTTTTTTACAACCAGAGTCACCATTAGCCAATCTTTTTTTTGCAGAAAACGAGGTAAAAAGCACTTCGAAGTAGGAAAGTGTACTGTAAGCTTACTTCGAACCACTTTTTCATTTGCTAAAAGTATGTACTTGGGACAGACCCTTAGTAAATCAACACTAACGTTATAACATACAGTAATCTCTCCCGCGCCGCATCGACGATGTCTACGGTGCGGGCAAAGCGATGCAGTAACGTCGTCGTGATGAAGTCGACGCGGGCTCAAAATCTATTATCTATCACCATCAAAATCTATTATCTATCACCTGTAATAACGTAGAAAAACAATTTAAAGCACATGACTCAATTTACTGTTCCGAAAATTGATTTTACGACTTGCTAAATCGGTAACTTTACTAGTATAACGTAAACGTTAATAATAACGTTAGCATAAATTCACAATAGTTGGGGATTACGAAAGTAATAGCCGGATAATCCATAGGACTGCGAAACAAATAGTTTCGTCTGAGTTTCGTAACCCCAACCAATCCAGATTTACAGTACTTGATATTTGTATACCTATCGAGTAATCGACAGATTGGCTGGGATTACGAAACTTCTACGAAAGTGGTTATCCGTAGCAAATACCGCATAACTTACAAGGAGTTTTTGTTTGATGGGCCGGAAACGTCAGGCTGACGAGAGCGAGGCCGAGGCAGGCGACGACGTCATACGCCTTCGTCTACTGGAGGGTACAAGGCAGCATTACAACACCATGGTCTCGCACTTCAAGCGATGGCTGCAAGCCAATAACCCGGTGCATGTTGTGGGCGAAACCATAATGTTACCTCTTCCAGAGAATGTGTGCAAGATGTACCTCTCCTACGTGTCCGTGAAACGCGACAAGCAAGGTAACGAGCTGTTGCCAAGAACGTACAACACAGCATCGACAGTCAACGGGTACAAGAGTGCGATCAAGTTCTTGTACAAGGAGTCCAGCATGGAAGTATCGTCCGAAGTGGACTCAACACTTTCAGGTACATTTGTTTCTAAACTATTTTAATACTACGCAGTATTTTTTATTAGCATTTTCGGATGGGTACAAGCGACATGTGGCCCAGATGAAGCAGAACGGGACTATGTCAATCAATGAAGGCAAACGTCCTGTATCATTTTCAGGTATACTACTACGTAGTAGTGTTTATGAGTTGTGGCCAAATTTAATATATACATAGGGTTCGTGTTTTTGGCCGCGAAAGCATTGGGGAATGTATCGGATCACAACC
>NW_009798331.1:322680-342181 GCF_000520075.1 Aphanomyces astaci | reverse complement strand
GCTTATTGCGATCCTGGGATTTGTCTCAACGTGACGTGGTTCGTCTGTCAAAAGCACGACGAGTTATAGCAGTGCTTGTTTCCTACTCTGGCGCCACTGTTGCTCAGGTGTCCAAAATGACTTCGACAGCTCAGCTTCAACTCCTTCCTTCATGTTTTCTTCAGCTTTGCCATCATGTGTATGGGCCTCAGTCATCTCATGAGCTCGACAACAAGCACATCGACGAGACAAGTTACATTACATTTTACGATCTAATTCGAAAGAAACAGTAATCAAATGTATTCACAGTCAATGCATGAATGATGATTGTGGCGTGCTCACTTGTCCTCCCCTTCATGTCGATGCAATTGTGGCACGGAAAAGTGTAAGTTGGGACGGACAAATCGATGGCAATAGGTCACACCTGAGATACGTCTACAAATGAGTCAAGCATCTTCACTTTCAAGCTTCATAGTGCAGCATACTACAACATCAATGATGTGATCCTACTCATAGTTTGTTCGCATAATTGATCACAACAGTCGATCATGTTAGCACAGATATAGTGTATCCACGTAACGGTTTGACGCCATGCATCCTTGAGCGTGCCGCTGGTCGTGGTTGGGTTGGCAGCGCACCACTGGTGCCGATTCGTCGGCAGTACCGTGGCCAATGCTTAATCTGACAACGAACACTGATATGTCATGGTAAGTTGGTGTGATGTCGTGAAGAATGCATACCTATCCCTCATCGTGTACCTTGAATCGTGCGTTGCAGTGATGTTAAGGCGGAGGTCTGCGAATACACCACGATGTGCACTCAAGAGAGTCCAAGTATGAACTCTAACAGTACTGAACATATTATATTGTAGAGGATTTCGTGCGAGTTTCATAACTACCCAATAATCAGACAATACTTCTACATTTCTGTCAACGTTTTTTGAAGTATGGATGAAAATACGACCCCTGATTGACTAAAACGTGAATTTTTCCGGATAACACAACCTCAAAAGCTGGGACGCCTGAGTTGAAGCAGGGATGATTCATCCCTTCTTTTGACTGCTTTTGCACATTTTTGATAGAAATAAAGAAATAACATTAGATTTGATATATTTCCAAAATCCTCGAAACTAATTCGTATACATAACATCCCTCCCTGCCTTGTAAAGCTTGGACAGCTTTTCACAAACCAGCCCCTCATACAGCTCATGCAATTTGATGTAAATGGCACTTAGGGCCTGTAGATAGTTTTAGAAAACGAAAAAGTGGTTCCGAGTACAGTTTCCTACTATTTTACCTCTTTTTCTGCGATTTTTTACGCAACTCGCTAAACAAAAAGTTGAACAAGAGGTCCTTGACGACTTTTTCTAAATCGTGCAAAAATTGAGGTCAATCGATTTTGACTGGCTCATGCTATTTCTGAAAACTACTTGGAACTTCCCCTTAGGGGAAGTTAGGGAAAGTACCAAGTAGTGCCCCATAAAAGTGCCTCAGTCGAACGTACTGTCGAAGAGCGCCTTCAGTAGTCCAATCCCCTGGACGTGGGTACAAATGAGATGTAAATAAGAGCAATCACTGTCAAGTGCTCCTGTAATTGTATGGACACTACGAAGGTACTAACAACTAGTTGACCGAATCAGCTTTGGTTGGAAATCCAGATCCGTCCAACCGGACCGCCGTTTACTTTCACAGGCCTCTATAGCCACCACCTTAAGAGCATGGTTATAACCTTGTCGTCGTTGAGCTTAACTACTTTGGCTGAAAGGCGAGCTATTTTTAGTGTCAACGTGGAGGCAAGGACCAACTGCCAAGGTTAAAAATACAGTATCCTATCGGTTCTTTCTCGTGGAGATATCGAGTGTGACTCACGAGGAGCAACATGGCAGCATCCAAGGCCGAGTACCGTCTCGTCAAGGCGAAGCTGCGGACCGCGTGCACCAAACGTCGCATTCGGCTGGAGGAGTTCATGAAGACGTTCGACGTGCACAAAACCAAGAAGATCACGGCCGACCAGTTCACACGCGCCATCGACGCCAGCGGCATCCGGCTATCCAAGCCAGAAGTCGACCTGTTGATTGCCAAGTATCGACTGCCAGACGATACCCGCAGCGTCGACTACCGGCGGTGCTGCGACCTCATTGACAAGCCTTGTACGACCAAAAAGGCCGACAAGCTCTTGAAACAACCCCACAACAAAATGGGAGTAGCTCCTCCTTCGCTGGGACTACAGCCTGTCGACGCTGAAGCCCTGCGCTCTGTCAAGGACAAGTTGGCCACGGCTATACGCACCAAGGTAACTAATATTATCCATCAATCCACTAACACCCCACGAACACTGGACGACGAAATTGATGTTTGCAAACCTTGCTCTTTTCCAAAGATGAGCATACCTTCCTTTACACTATAGTTGTTTATCGTAGGGCATTGTATTGAAAGACGTGTTTCACGACTTTGACAAGAACAACTCGGGAGTGGTCACCAAGGCTCGGTTTGTGCGGGACTTGAGCGCGGTGGTTGGCGGCGACTTGTCGCTGCGGGAAGTGGACGCCATCACCAAAGCGTATGGCTCCGGGCCATTGGATGTCCACTACAAGCAGCTGCATGCCGACTTGCAGGTGTTCCCGTCGTCTAGTCTAGACAACGACAGCAACAACGACTCGCCACGCCCACGGCGTCGCGTGTCCAATCAAGGCAGCGGCAACGACGTGGACGCCGTGGAGGCGCCGCTCCGGACCATTGTTGCCAGAGACCGCATCCGCATGAAGAACTTCTTCACCGACTACGACCGCTTGCGCGCTGGCAAGTGCACGGACGGACAGTTCCAGCGCGCGGTGAAAGTGTGTTTTGGCGCGCTCACGGAGAAGGACCTGTCGATCCTTGTCTCTGCGTATAGCGTGCCAAGCGAGGACCCCAGCCACGAGCGCAAAGTGGACTATGTTGCGTTTTGCAAAAGCGTGAGTTCCTTGGTTCAGGACCGAGATGATGCCAATGACGAGCTGCATGTGGACGTGGCGCCGTTGCCAACCGCGCCGTGCACCCGCGACACGCGCGGCGACCTCACGGACGCGGAAGCCGCTTCCTGGACCGATATCATGACCCGGCTGAGCCACACCGTGGCTACCCGCCGCATCCTCCTCAAGCCCCTCTTTTGCGACTTTGACCGCGGCAAGACCGAGTGCGTCTCGTGTGAACAGTTTGCCCGGGTATGGATCATTCACGTCATTATTGTTGGTCAAGTAGCTTCGAAGTGTGTGTTCATCTCGATCGTTGAGTTGGTGGTTAGTAGTACTACTATTGCAGTCTCCATGACGTGATCGGTTTGATTGGAATGTATATACTGTATAGATACTGTAGTACGATGCTGCTTCATACTACCGGTATACACCTTGATTCGTTTGTGTTCGTGGCATGCATATGAAGCATCAACCACAAAATGTGCACTGGCTTGGCGCGTATCTTGTGTCCGTGGTCCACTCCAATTTGGCATCTTCTTGGTTGCTTTGAAAGGAAGTCTAGTCGTGTGGACCCATACAGTAGTATCGATTGAGCAAGCCAACTGTATGTCATGGATGTTTTGCCTAGGTCCTCGCCATGTTCAACATGTTTTTGACTTCGGCGGACGAAAAGCTAGCGATTTTAAAGCGCTACGCGAGCACGCGCCTCAATTCGCTGCCGCCGTCGCATCTGTCGTTTGACAACAAGGCATTTGTCAACTTTAAAACGTTCTGCTTGGATTTAGACGAATTTCAGCGGCGCGATGCCGCCGCCAGCACATCGTCATGTCCAGTGTCGTCGTCGGCTTCGCCCTTGTCTGGTCATGTAGCTAAAGTTCAAGTCCAAGTGTCTGAAGCGAATCTCCAGCGGACGCTGCCCATGGTGTTGCGGTACCTAAAGCAAAAAGCCAAACGAGACCGCATCCGCATCGACGAGTACTTTCGCGACTGCGACAAGCTGCGCAAAGGCAAAATCACCAGGTGTGCAATCTATATATATATATATATATATATATATATATATATATATATATATTGGATATATGTAAGATATATAAATATATATTGCAAACTTGAAAACTTGAATGGGTGGAAGAGTGTCCAGGTTATTCCCTTGTACTGGTATATATTGCGATGTGTGTCGTCGTTAGGGATTCGTTTATGGGTGGAGTTCTAGTGGAGGAGGATTACATTTCAACTTCTATGTATATATATATATATATATATATATATAATGCAAGCAGCATACATGGCAAACCATTGCCCATCGAATGGATTTGATTGTTAATTCGCTATAAATTTCCGAAATTCGGGTGGTGCTTTGTCTAATCATTATTGAAGCACGCTGGAGTTCTCATTGGTTGAAAATACTTGTCATATCTGTAAGAGCCAATCCAATCCACTCAAAAGTGGATTCGCCAATAGCGTCGATGATTCGTGATTCGACTCGGCGGGGTCTTTGAAAATTGTACCGACCGAACCCACAATATACATCATGTTATTGCGTCTTTAGTATGAGTATGGACCCATATAATTTGGGCATAGAGGACACTATATTCGTACTTAATTGGATGGTTAGGTCTCAGTTTGCAGCGGGGTTGAATGCTGCGGGGTTTGTTTTGTCCAACGTGGACGTGGAAATCTTGGCCAACGAGTTCAAATATGCCGTGGAAACCGAGCGAGATGTGGACGGCGCCGCACTCGTCGCGTGGACGCGCTTTGCCGACGAAATCGACGCTGTGTTTACCGTCAAGGGGTACGAAAGCATAGCTCAATTCTCCCGATATATATATTCTGGCACCATGTATGATTTTTCTCAAAATCATACATGATGCCAGAATACAAATTTACCTCAAAATTGAGTTTGATGATCAAATAAGTTTGAGACTGGGATTGAATTTTATGCTGGATTAATGCTTGGGTTTGCAGTATATTTGGCCAAAAATTGACTGGAGTTTGAACCTCAAAATGGTCTCAATTCAATGTCAACGCTGAAATGTGGATCTTGTATTTGATAGGTTGGAACGAGATCCGACGCGGGACATTCGCCATTCCATCGAAGCCGCGGAACAAACGGACGCCATCGTGGACACTGTAAGATGGAAGAAGGCATGGGGATATATGGGACGTCTCATGTGATGATGAGGAAGGTACTGGCCCCGGACGACGAAGCGGCGGTCGTGGCGGCCATGCAGGGGATGGCGACGTTCATCCAGCACCAGCGCTTGGACATCCGCCCGCCGTTCGAAGACTTTGACCTGTCGAACCAGGGGTTTGTGTCGGCGTCCAAGTTCAACCGTGTGCTATCGATCTTCAACCTATTGCCGGCGAACGCGGCGACGGCACGCCTGCTGACGGTCAAGTTCTCCGAGCGCGGCAACGCCCCACATTTGGGCGTGAGTTCCACGTGCGATGTCAACTACCGCGCATTTCTGTCGGCGTTAGCCAACCTCGCACCAGGGAAAGACGATGCCACGACTACTGTACTGCCTGGTACGTTTCACGCTCTACCTGATCGCATTCGAATTACTACGACATGTAGGTGCGAGAGAGTTTCGCCTACGCCAGTCCCATACCGAAGGGGATCCATTGACCGCCGAGGCCTGGCGCCGGCACGCCAAGCCAGCTCACGCCGTCGCGGTGGAGTCGCTGCTCAAGGATATTCGGTACTGGTGAATCCTTGGATTTGATTGGCTTGTTTGCTGTGATGTTTTAAATGGATTTCAAATGATAAGTTTTTATTTCAATGTGGACTGGTTTTTTAAATCGTAGATTGCAAACAGACACAAAACGCATCCGGCTCAAGCAATTTTTCACCGAGAGCGATCGCCTGCGCAGCGGCGACATCTCCGTCGCCAAGTTCCACACCGCCATCAGCCGCAGTGGACTTCATGTGGATGCAAACGACATCCTCACGCTCAATTCGGCCTTCCAGTCCACGACGAAGCCTGACTTGATCAACTACCGCGCGTTCGTTCTGGCCGTGGAATCCACCGCACATGTCGAGGTACCACAAATGGAAGTTTGAGGAAGTCTCATGCATCTGTCCTAGGATTGCCGCGACCATGTAGTGTTATCCAAGCCATCTGATGCATTGGAAACGCTTCTTGGACGAATTCGAACCGCCGTCGACGTGAAGAGGTGAGCATCGGGCGAGTTACATTGAGGGGGGGTCGTTATGCAGCTATCTTAGACTGCACATCAAGCCATTCTTTGAAGACTACGATCGAAATTGCCTCATGCACGTGTCCAAGACCCAATTTGCATCCGTGCTGGACATGATGCAGTTGGGATGCACCCCGCAGGAAATCTCGTTGCTCACATCGACGTATTGCGTGCGTCACGGCCGCGAAGACAATCCCGACGTCAACTACCTGCGGTTCATCCAAGATGTCGACCAAGTGTATTCCCACTTGAATCATCCTATCGGCGTCAAGGCCGCTGTCAAGCCCATCGTCAAGTAGATTCGACTCAGTTAGATCAACTACATCACAAGTATACATGCATGAACCATCCATCATCACAGGCACAACATGCGATACCGGTATGACGCATGACCCGTCGACTTCTCCCTTCGCACGTTTGATTCCTTTCCATGTGGTGTGCTCCTGGACGACCCCAGAGTTCGGCGCGCTCCACATCATGACGGCGGCATGAGACGTCTGTTTCACCTTTTGCCACATGGATGAAGGACAGCCTCGATACTACTAGTATCTCAGCTAGTAGCTAGTACTCCGGCTTGGTATTTGTAAGGGATATATAGTAGTAAGCCCACCTTACTACTTGAAGTACGAATAGTATCTACTACTAGTTCTTATGTAGTAGGGTTGTTTACTATCCAAGGTTCCATCCTCGTGTTACTATTGGCCAGTGGAACGAAGTGACTGGCAGGGCACATCGTTGCGAAATACGCTCTTGTGATTGGCTGAAAAGAATACGTGTTCGATCCCTGATTGGTTAGTCTAATCCACTCACCCACACATTTGCGGCCAGAATTGATTCGACCACCTTGAGATCAATAATGACGCAGTGGGGAAAGCTAGCGTCTGCCTCGCGCTTGCTGCGCCGCACCTTCGTGCAAGCCAACAGCCCGCATCATGCCAGGGCGTTCTCTTCGTCGCCGCATCCGTCGGAGTCCTTCTTGAGCGGCACCAACAACGTCTACGTTGAGGAAATGTACAAGACGTGGTCCAAGGACCCCACGAGGTTCGTGTTCGCTCCATGTACCACGACACAACTGAATTGTACGTAGCGTGCACAAATCGTGGGATGTGTATTTCCGTCAAGTGGACCAAGGCGCCGTCCCCGGTGAAGCGTTCATCCCGCCACCGACCGTTCAATCTGGCGTGACCCCCGTTGCGCGTTCTGCCGCCGCGGCCGTGAATGCGTCCACCGACATCAACCACGCATTGGGATTAAGCTACTTGATCCGCGCGTACCAAAGCCGTGGTCATGAAGTCGCCAAGTTGGACCCGTTGGGGTTGGACGTGCGTCCGTCGCTTCCGGAACTGGACATCTCCATGTACGGGTTCACCGAAGCCGACTTGGACAAGACGATCTCGATCCCCAAAAACTTGTACGTCCTCTCTCATCTATGACGAACGTGACTAAATACATTCATCTATTCGACTGTACTTTCCCGTCCAATAATAATATAATGAGTATTCTTTATAAAGTTCCAGCATGGTATTAATTCAGCCCATTGATTCTCCAGTTTTGATCGTATCGAACGATATATATATATATATATAAATATTTACCACGTTTTGTGTCATAATAGTGCGTCTGGAGTCACGGGGTTCCTCGAAGAACTGAGCGACGGCCAAAACCCGACGCTCGGATACATCGTGCAGCGCCTCAAGGAAACGTACACGAGCTCCATCGGCGTGGTACGTCTGTCCATCGATATTGGTCCTACTGTTGTCCTTTTAAAATTTGGTTGACTTATGCGTGCTGATTCGGCAAATCTATCGATCGATTCACTTTGCACTGACTTTAGTATGTTGTACACTAATTTCAGTCTCACACTAATATTCGATGTTGAATTCGTCGAAGAATAGATTTGATTGGCCACTTGATTCTTGATCTGGGTTTTCATTGGTCAATATATTGTCTGCCGATTTGGTTCTTCTGCCTATTCGATTGAGCACCCCACTCCAAGTTTGTATGTAAACGTTGTCCTTGTGGTGATTGTATTCACACTAATTTCAAGTCACACACGACTTCGATGTTGTTGCTGCAATATAATTGGCTACATTTTTTCTCTCGACGTCTTCTGTCCATGTATTTAATTGTCTGAGATCCATTGTATTCTCCATATGTGTCGCTGTAGTTTAAATAAACTTAACCTCCTATGTATGTTGAGCCTGTGGACTTATCACGATTGTAGCAATACATGCACATTTCGGACCGGGAAAAGTGCAATTGGATCCGCACCAACTTGGAAAGTTTGGTGAAAAAGGACGAAACCAAGGCCAAAAAGCTGCACATTTTGGAGCGATTGGCGTTTTCGGTCGTGTTTGAGCGCTTCTTGGGCAACAAGTACAACACGACCAAGCGCTTTGGACTGGACGGCGGCGAGTCGCTTATTCCTGGCCTCAAGTACATGATTGACCGCGCCACGGAACTCGTACGACACACCATATCCCATGATTTTATCATGTCATATATTATTTATCCCTTTATAAGTTTGTGAAACTTTAAATGATTCGAAATGATTTCACAAAAGGGTTTGAAAAAGTATTTGTATACAAATCTATTATGGATTCGGTACGCCATCGAATATCATGAATCATCGACGCGATTGGCCCATCCAATTTGGAGTGAATTTGATTGGCTCATACAGAAAGGACGCAAGTATATTCAACCAATCAAAACTTAAGCGTGATAATTCTATACGGATTAAACACAACCAGTCGAATGTTGGAAATTTATAGCGAATTCACACAATAATTATCAGTACACGCACATATTATTGTATATTTTGTATTACCTAGGGCATGGAGCATGTCGTGATCGGAATGCCCCATCGCGGTCGGTTGAACGTGTTGTCGAACGTGATCCGCAAGCCGATTCACCAAATCTTCAAAGAGTTTCAGGGCACGCATGTCGATATTGACAAGTACAGCGACGAGCATTTGGCCGACTGGAGCAACTCGGGGGACGTCAAGTACCACTTGGGCACGTCGTTTGATCGAACGTACCCCGATGGCCGCCAAGTGCACTTGAGTTTGGTCGCAAACCCATCGCATTTGGAAGCAGTCAACCCCGTCGTAGTCGGCAAGTGCCGCGCCAAGCAGTTTTACCTGGGCAATGACGACGTCGCCGACCAAAAGGTCCTGCCGCTGCTGCTTCACGGAGATGCTGCCTTTAGTGGCCAAGGCGTAGTGTATGAGACGATGCACTTGGCCGAGTTGGAAAACTACGACACGGGCGGTACCATCCACGTGGTGGTGAACAATCAAATTGGGTTTACGACCGACCCTAAAAACTCTCGGTACGTACGTACGTTCATCGTATTGTGAACTCGCTATATATTTCCGAAATTCGAGTGGTTTTCTACTCAATATTGAATAATTTAATTTAATTACGCTGGAAGTTGTGATTGGCCGACAAGACTTGTATTTGCTTGTGAAAGAACCATATCAAATCCACTACAAATTGGATAATCGTGTCGATGATTTTGTGATATTCGGCGATGTCTGGAAATTTATACTACCGTATTCTCAAAAAATATTGTCCTTTTACGACTCCAAAGTTGGACTTTTGTGCTGATTTGCCAAATCTATCAGCGATCGATTCTTTATACTGATGTTTGTATGTAAAAATGATCTTGTGTCACTCTAATTTCAGTGACACACGAAGTCAATGGTCGAAGAATGAATCATTTGATTGGCTACTTGATTCGTGTTCGTGGGTTTTGATTGGTCGAAATATCGATATCGTCTGCCAATTTGGTTCTACTACTCATTCGAATTTGAGTACCCCCCTCGAATTTCGAATACCGACTTGACAATACTATCATATCCAATCGTCAAAAGCCCCGTTTGATTTCAATATATTAATAGTTTTGTATACGATGGATGTACTACTAGTACATACTAGCAGCATGCCGGTTGCAATATAAAGATGTCGGTCGACTCGCTCTAACTTGTACGTGTTGTTGATTTGTTGTAGCTCGTCGCAGTACTGCAGTGATGTGGGCAAGGCGATGAACGTGCCGATTTTCCACGTGAACGGGGACGATCCATTGGCTGTGGTCAAAGTATTTGAATTGGCGGCAGAATGGCGGTACGCTAGTAGTGATGATCATCTATGTTAGTTATCATTCGATTAATATCGTCTATTCTAGCCAAAAATGGCGGTCCGACGTGATTGTCAACTTGACGTGTTACCGCAAGTTTGGGCACAACGAAATCGACAACCCATTCTTTACACAGCCGCTCATGTACAAGAAGATTGGGAGCATGCCGAACGTGCTCGAGTCGTTCTCGGACCAGTTGGTGGCGTCCAACGTGGCGTCCAAGGCGGAAGTGGACGCTGTGGTGCAAAAGGTGTGGGACTTCTACGGCGAAACGTTTGAAGAGTCCAAGACGTGGGAGGACAGCAAGAAGAGCGACTGGTTGGCCAACAAGTGGGAGTCGTTCAAAAGCCCCACTCAGCAGTCGCGCATTCGCCCCACGGGCATGGATATCGACAAGTTGAACCATATTGGCGCGCAGCTCACGTCCATCCCCAACGGATTCCAGCTGAATACGCAATTGAAGCGCATTCTCGCTGCCAAGGCACACGCGCTCAAGACTGGCGAAGGACTCGACTGGGGCACGGCGGAAGCGCTCGCGTGGGGCGGCCTTCTCCTCGAAGGCAACCACGTGCGCATCTCAGGTCAAGATGTCGAGCGAGGCACGTTTAGCCACCGCCATGCAGTTCTGCATGACCAAGATACGAACCAAGAGCATGTGCCGTTGAACACACTGGCCAAGTCGGTGAACCCCGCCACGGCCGTGACCATCCCGGGAGAGCATACCCAAGCGCCATTCGTTGCGTCCAACTCGTCGTTGTCCGAGTTTGCCGTGCTGGGGTTCGTGATTATATTGTCCTATGACCGAAAATGTGGACGCTTGTTTGGGCTGCATATGTATATATATATATATTTGGGCTGCATATATATATATATATATATGTATTGTCCTTGTACCCAAAATGTGAACTTTTGTTTTTTTTTCATCGCCAAGAACTCTATCGATTATTTGTCCTGACTTTTGGAAAGATCGTCCAGTTTTCACACTAATTGAATTCACACACTAATTCGATGTTGAATTGGTCCAAAAGTGGATTATTCGAATGGCTATTTGATTCTTGATCTGGGTTTGGATTGGTCGATCATCGATTGTCTACTGCCGATTTGGTTATTCTGCTCATTTGATTGAGCAAATATATCGACTTGACAATATATATATATCCTTGTACCCAAGATGTGGACTATTTATTGTTTGTGCTGCATCACCAAGAACTCTATCGATCGATATTTGTTGTGTACTGAAATATTTGTATGAAAACTTAAAAACAATGTGTCTTGTGGTGGTTGATAATATCAATTACCACACGAATTGAAAATGAAACACGAATTTGATTGGTTGTTGTTTCCTGCATTCTGGTTAGCTGTCAATTCTTTTGCCGAGGATTCTACTTGGGTATTCATTTACTCCAGATTAGAATAAAACTCACAATATAAGAGATAAAATAGTATGCTTTTTGACTCATGGGTTGACCTAATAGATTTGAATTGGGCTATTCGCTGGAAAACCCCAATGCGTTGGTGATGTGGGAAGCGCAATTTGGCGATTTCGTCAACGGCGCTC
Organism: Aphanomyces astaci; assembly: GCF_000520075.1. Taxonomy (NCBI): domain Eukaryota; phylum Oomycota; class Saprolegniomycetes; order Saprolegniales; family Verrucalvaceae; genus Aphanomyces; species Aphanomyces astaci. The sequence goes on along the minus strand of NW_009798331.1, from coordinate 330,349 downwards.
AGATTATTGTGGATCAATTTTTGAGTGCCGGCGAAGACAAATGGATGCGCCAAAGCGGGCTCGTCATGCTCTTGCCGCATGGATATGAAGGACAAGGCGCGGAACACAGTTCGTGCCGCATTGAACGGTACTACATATATTATCCCTTGTCGATTGCATTATTGCAATATATATATATACTAAGCCACAAATCATAATGTTTTTTTCATAGATTTTTGCAGCAAACTGACGACGACCCGAACGTTGTGCCGCCCATGGACGAGTCGAACCGTATGCAAATCCAACAGACCAACTGGCAAGTCGTGTACTGCTCGACGCCGGCGCAATACTTTCACGCGCTTCGCCGTCAAATCCACCGCGACTTCCGAAAACCGCTGATTTCAGTCCAGCCCAAGTCGCTCTTGCGACTCAAGCAAGCGTCGTCCAACTTGGCCGACCTTGGCCCAGGCACCAAGTTCCACCGGCTGTTGCCAGACCCGTCGTCCAACCTCGTCGCAGACGACCAAGTCAAGCGTGTGGTGTTTTGCACGGGCAAATTGTACTACGAACTGGCTGCCGAGCGCGAAGAGCACGGCATCAACGTACGTACCAAACCATTTGTCTATATTGTCTTAGCCAATATTGGAGACTTTTGTACGTGTGATTTGCCAAATCCATCGATGGGTTGGACCTGAATATTGGATCAAAATGTCCCTAATTTGAGGTGAAATGGATGAATTCGTGCAATTTCATTGGCTCATTTTTCTTTTGCACATTTGGTGGTATCCAAGATGCATTCGGCACTTCTCTCCAGTATAACAATATCTCTCTCATCCATCCCGAGATCCTGGATCGATATATATATGTGTAAAAGTCTTCACAATGGCAATTTAGTAATAAATATATATTTATATGCTCCTATATATATGTGTAAAAGTCTTCACAATGGAAATATAGTAATAAATAAATATATATATACGTCCTCACGATGGCAATATATATATATATATATATTACTATATTACTATATTGCCATCGTGGAGACGTGGAGTGCTTTAGGATGTATTATATGTATGATGCATCTCCAGTATCTATGTACTATACCTATCAACTCGTTGTCTTGTTCTAAGAACGTATACTATGTATATGTAGGACATTGCATTGGTGCGCGTGGAGCAAATCGCGCCATTTCCGTTTGATAAGGTGGCGGAACAAGCTGCCAAGTACAAGAATGCGGAGATCAAGTGGGCCCAGGAAGAGCCCGAGAACATGGGCTTCTGGACGTATGTGTCGCCCCGCATTGAAACCGCCCTGACCAAGATCTCCCACGATTCGCGGCGTCCGACGTACATTGGCCGCCCGACGTCTGCCGCCCCCGCCACAGGCTACGGCGCCGTCCATGTCTTGGAGCAGAACCGCATCGTCAAGAAGGCTTTGGGTCTGCCCGTCAAGAAAAGCAACTAAATCTGTCATTTCTTAAGAGATTTTAGATCAAGTTTTCAATGAATGTGGCCCAAATTGTAAAATTGAGTGGTGCTATTAGTATTGTACTACAGTATACACCAACTTGGATCGGTTACATGATTGGTAGAAAAAGAATTCCTCTGAAATCTTGAACCAATCATCTGCGATTTAATTTGCGTGTTGGAACGGTGACTGGATAAAATCAAGTGACTCGGAACTGTTTTCAGCCTATGGATATTGATTGTCGATATATTCGAAATTGTAGAGGGATGGGTGTTCACAGTGTCAATCGAATGAGCAGAATACAATAACCAAATCGGCAGAGAATCGATCGACCAATCAAATCCCAGAACACGAATCTAGTAGCCAATCAATCCACTCTTCGAACCAAATTTCGGGTAAAACGACTATTACGAATATCGACATGATTTGACAGAAGTCCTACGAACTGCATGTATTCTTTTGAAGAAACGCGATTCTAACACTAGTAGCAATTTTGCATAGAGGACCCCACCCCCCCTCCATCGAAGGCTCCCAAAAAGTCTCACGGAACCAAGCCCATACGTGGTAGTACATATAAGTGTAATATGTGGAGGGATCGACTCGTATGTTTGTTTTGGCTTGTTGATGTTCACCGGCAACATGGCAGGGCATAGGGTGCTTTGGCGCGATGTGCCTCTTCAACCCCCGACTCCCATGTCAAGCAGTTACTAACGATACCAGAGATGTCTAGTATGACGTGGCACTATACCATGTTAGCATCCATTCCTTCAGAATATCTAACAGGCACATCCTTTCGAAAGGGCCTACTGTAAAAAAGGCGTGTACAGAACTATAATAATTTTGCAATAAAATGGGGATATTCCAATCAAATAATCCAGTGACACCACGCTTCAGTGCACCAACTGGAAATTTCACCCAAATCAATTCGTATTCCAATACAATTATTGGATAATTTCATTGGAATATTCGCAATTGCAAAATTACCCTATATAATTCAAGTTTCACAAATCCCAGCTAATATGACGCGCTTTTGGCGCCACATCCAACGGCGAGTTTTTAGTCTTATCGACGGCATACAAAACCAATTGGAGGTATACCGACGACGATAGATGGCACGAGATCGCAGCCCCAGTCAAAGCAACGCCGCCAGCAATGAAAGCTAGCCCCCCCTCGTCCCTGGCAAAGTAGGTGTGCTCCCCTTGTCGAGCTTGTGATTGGTACAAATTCGATGGTCAGAAGTACCCACACTTGACAACGGTACAATGATTGGCAGAGGCGCATCCACGAATCAAAAGCGTCCATTCATGTGTTCCCTCTATGAATCTATCATATATTTAATGTCACAGTTTACGTTAAACTCGCCCAAAAATGCACCCGCGGTGGAATTTAACCTTGCTTTTCGTATGAACATACAACCCTCCTGCTGTGATCCTCCTCTTGTGGTTTGTATACTATACAAACGAGTAGTACAGCAATGCATTGAATTATTCGGATTTGACATAGACCTCCCATGTGATCTTCAAGGAACCTGCCATGGAACCTCCAATCCACTGATTCAGCTCGAGCCGACCCCACCACCATGACTTCGCCCCGCAAATCTCCATTAGCGAAGAAGATGAAATCATCCTCCCTCTTGACGTACTTCCGCACGCCGTTCTGGTCGGAACACGTCACGTCGACCTTCAAGGCGACGTGGGCCGAGGTTGTCGCAAACGTGCAGACCGAATCCTGCTTTTACGTTGAGCTCGAAGCGACCGCGGCGCCGTTGACTCCTGAAGAAGAGTCGGCGCTCACGTGGTTGCTCAGCGAAACGTTCGAGCCCGAGAAGTATGGGTCGTCGCCTTTCTACCCCGCACCGGCGGCCAAGGCGACGGCGGACGTGTGGGTGGTCGAGATCGGCGCCCGCTTGAGCTTCAGCACCCCATGGAGCAGCAACGCCGTGTCTATCTGCCACGCGTGCGGTCTGACCAAGATCAAGCGCATCGAGCGCAGCCGCATCTTCCACTTTACCGGGAAGCCCGGCAAGTTGACGGACGCGTTCAAAGCGGCGTTCCTGACGGCGCACATGGACCGCATGACCGAGCAAGTGTACGAGTCGTCCCTGACGTCGTTCGGGGTCCCGCAAGCGCCCAAGCCCGTCCAGCGCGTGCCCATCATGTCAGAAGGCAAGGAAGCGCTTCGCGCGATCAACGCAACCAACGGCCTCGGGTTTGACGAATGGGATTTGGACTACTACACCAACTTGTTCAAGGAGAAGCTTCAGCGCGACCCCACAGACGTCGAGTGCTTCGATATGGGCCAGTCCAACTCGGAGCACTCGCGCCATTGGTTTTTCGGCGGCAAGATCGTCATCGACGGCGTCGAAATGCCAGACACCCTCTTCCAAATGGTCAAATCGACTCTAACCGATGCTAACAAGACCAACTCGGTGATCGCTTTCCATGACAACTCGAGTGTCATCAAGGGCGCCGCCATCAAGACCCTCGCGCCGTCGCATGTCGGCTACCCGTCTTCCCTCGAGGAGCGCCATCTCACGAGCCATGTGCTCCTCACTGCCGAGACCCACAACTTCCCATCTGGCGTCGCGCCCTTCCCCGGCGCCGAAACTGGCACCGGCGGCCGCATCCGCGATGTTCAAGCGACTGGCCGCGGTGCGCATGTGGTTGCGGGGGTATGTATGTATACGCGACACGTTTATGGTTGTTGTTGCGCTTTTCAGTCAAATTTGCCTATATATATTGGGAGATTGATCATGCCAACTAATCGAACAACAGAGTATGATTGGCTACAAAGAATGAAGGTTGCAATTTGATTGGCTAAAAAGATTGGAGGATTGCAGTCAGTTATATATGAAATGTCGAAGGTCATCGATCGCCGGAGGAAAAGTTTAAAAAGTACAATACTAATGTGTGAACCAGTGACCCTTTTAGGCACAACAGTACCTAATCGTTGATTAATCTTTTTCTCGTGTAGGTGAGCGCATACTCGGTGGGCAACCTCCTGCTTGACAACTACCCGCTTCCCTGGGAAGACCAAACCGTAACTTACCCGTCCAACTTGGCGCATCCGCGCGAAATCATTGTACAGGCGTCCAACGGCGCATCTGACTATGGCAACAAGTTTGGCGAGCCAGTCGTGTCTGGGTTCGCCCGTTCATTCGGGATGGTGCTGCCCAATGGAGAGCGCCGCGAGTACATCAAGCCCATCATGTTTTCGGCGGGCGTGGGCCAGCTCAACTCGACGCATTGCGTCAAGGGCGACGCTGAGACCAACATGTGGGTGGTCAAGGTGGGCGGGCCGTGCTACCGCATCGGAATGGGCGGTGGAGCTGCGTCCAGTCGCATCCAGGACGCCAAAACTGCTGAATTGGACTTTAACGCAGTTCAACGCGGCGATGCCGAGGTATATTTATTTCTATTTTGCGGTTTTTGTAATATTTTAAATTTGTTATGGGAAATCATTTCAACTCGAAATATCGATTCTTTGGTGTTGTTTTCAAGGGGACATGAGCAAAAAATAAAAAATCTTTTTTTTTTATTTTCACTTCTTTTTTTTTCACATGGTTTTTCGAGTAGATGGAAAACAAAATGAACCGTGTGATCCGCGCCTGTGTCGAGCTGGGCGACCGCAACCCGATCGTGAGCATCCACGATCAAGGCGCTGGCGGCAACGGCAACGTGCTCAAGGAGATCGTCGAACCTACCAACGGCCACGGCGGCGGCGCCAGGTACACCCCCTCCATCCATCTGTCCACACTGAAAAAAAAACTATTTTTTTGGTTGCGAAAAAAAAACACGGTCTCGTACCGTGAAACCCGTCTCTCTCTTTATTTTTCACAAAAAAAACTTTTTTTGCTTTGAATGGCCACCGTGCCTCTCATATTGTCGACAGAGGATGGCATGACTGACCATATCCTGGTCATCGTATGCCAACTAATATTTATATATTTGTAGATACGAAGTGCGCAATATTTTGATTGGCGACGAAACCCTCAGTGTATTGGAGATTTGGGGGGCCGAATATCAGGAGAACAATGCGTTGCTGCTGCGCCCAGCTGACGTGGACCTGTTTCGCACCATTTGCCACCGTGAGAACTGTCCATTTGCGCTGCTCGGCCAAGTGACGGGCGACGGCCGCGTGGTGCTGCATGATGCCGTGGACGACTCGACGCCCGTGGACTTGGAGCTGGACCTGGTGCTGGGCAAGATGCCCCAGAAGACATTTGTGGATACGACTGAACCAAACTCGTTTTTGAGAGAGCTTGTGTTCCCCACTGATATTACCGTGGCGTCGGCTTTGGATCGCGTCCTCCGCCTCTTGTCTGTCGGGTCCAAGCGCTTCTTGACCTCCAAAGTTGATCGGTAAGTGATTTGTGTTGAGTATATGTTTCTATATTCTAATGTTTGTGGGCGAGCTTGTCTGATATATAGATATATATTTGATGACTCGATATATATGTGATTTACTGTATTGTACGAGTTATACGTTGTTTATGTATAACTCTTAATAATATAGGTACATCATATATATATATATAAAATTATATATTCATTTTGATTTCGATGAACGAACAGTGAGAGCATTTCGGCTGAGGGTTGATTCGTTTTGACATGGATGGACTAGTATTGATCGTATCCGTCGATATTTGGCGAAAAACGACTTTACGTTTTTAAGCGAAAATATTCAGCTTTTCGGCCGATTTTTAATTCGTTTTTACAGCATTGATTGGACGGATGAATGAATATCCATCGTTTGGTCAATGTTGCATCTCTGTTTTAAACGACAATGCAGCGTTTAACTCGATTTTAAATACAATATATATATATATATATATAAATTCACGTTTCTTTTTCTTGTATAGATGTGTGACGGGGTTAGTTGCGCAACAACCTTGCGTGGGTCCACTGCATTTGCCGCTCGCGAACGTATCTGTGATTGCGCAATCGCATTTCCGCAGCCCTGAAACCGGCACGTACACGGGATGTGCGTCGGCGGTGGGCGAGCAACCTGTCAAAGGTAATAAAAACAAACGTTCTTTTAATCGCGTTCTCTCCATCTTTAATATCTTGAATATCATAGGTTTGGTCAACCCGGGGGCGATGGCGCGCCTGACAGTTGGCGAATCCCTGACCAACTTGGTGTGGGCATCCCTAAGTGGGTCTCTGGTCGACATCAAGTGCTCCGCCAACTGGATGTGGGCTGCCAAACTACCCGGCGAGGCCGCGCGCATGTACGAATGCTGCAAGGCTATGACGACCTTCATGAAGGACATTGGCGTCGCGGTGGACGGCGGCAAGGACTCGCTCTCGATGGCGGCGCGCGTCGAGTCCGAGAATGTTAAAGCTCCTGGCACGTTGGTCGTAACCATGTACGCGGCCTGCTCGGATGTCGAAAAGACCATCACTCCGGACCTCAAGCCCAACGGCGGCGACTTGTTTTACGTGGATTTGGGTCACGGGAAGGACCGGTTGGGCGGTTCAGCGCTCGCGCAAGTGTACAACCAAGGTATGAATACATATATATGTATATATATCGATGTTGGGTTGGGAATGCATGTAGCATTTTGATATGGGGTGTCTTTTATTGGAATGTATGTCTCTGGGGTTGGTTGTCCTTGGGGGAGTTTGTTGGACATGTGATTTCCTTTATTGGAGTGTATGTGCTTTCCTTTATTGGAGTGTATGTATGTGCTTTTTGTACCTGAATGTTGTGCTTTATTGAATTGCCAAATATAGTGTCCAGCAGTAGCTAGTAGCATATCGATCATTTGATGATGTTAATTCAAATATTGTTATTCTATTCCATGATGTGTTGTCTTATGATTCTGTAGTCCCTTTGATAACGATACCTATATATATATATATATATATAATTGCCTCGTGTTTTCGTCGATATCTATCTAATACATCTATATATTGGCCTCGTTGTTTTTTTTCGTCGATATATGTATATCTAAAATATATGTAATATATATATCTAATCCCATGTATACCTTTTTAGTCGGTCGTGAAGTCCCCGACGTGGAAGACGCGGCGTTGTTTATCAACGCCTTCAAAGCCATCCAAACGTGCGTACACAACCAATGGCTGAGTGCTGGCCACGACCGATCGGACGGTGGTCTCATCGTCGCGTTGGTCGAGATGGCGTTCGCCGGCAACGTTGGCCTCCACGTCAACATCCCGTCGAGTAGCTCCAAAGTACAAACACTCCGAGAGCAACTCGG
>NW_009798331.1:319091-320624 GCF_000520075.1 Aphanomyces astaci | reverse complement strand
TACAACCAAGGTATGAATACATATATATGTATATATATCGATGTTGGGTTGGGAATGCATGTAGCATTTTGATATGGGGTGTCTTTTATTGGAATGTATGTCTCTGGGGTTGGTTGTCCTTGGGGGAGTTTGTTGGACATGTGATTTCCTTTATTGGAGTGTATGTGCTTTCCTTTATTGGAGTGTATGTATGTGCTTTTTGTACCTGAATGTTGTGCTTTATTGAATTGCCAAATATAGTGTCCAGCAGTAGCTAGTAGCATATCGATCATTTGATGATGTTAATTCAAATATTGTTATTCTATTCCATGATGTGTTGTCTTATGATTCTGTAGTCCCTTTGATAACGATACCTATATATATATATATATATATAATTGCCTCGTGTTTTCGTCGATATCTATCTAATACATCTATATATTGGCCTCGTTGTTTTTTTTCGTCGATATATGTATATCTAAAATATATGTAATATATATATCTAATCCCATGTATACCTTTTTAGTCGGTCGTGAAGTCCCCGACGTGGAAGACGCGGCGTTGTTTATCAACGCCTTCAAAGCCATCCAAACGTGCGTACACAACCAATGGCTGAGTGCTGGCCACGACCGATCGGACGGTGGTCTCATCGTCGCGTTGGTCGAGATGGCGTTCGCCGGCAACGTTGGCCTCCACGTCAACATCCCGTCGAGTAGCTCCAAAGTACAAACACTCCGAGAGCAACTCGGAGTGTTGTTCTCGGAGGAGCTGGGGTACGTTGTCCAAGTGCCCAAGGCCCATCAAGCCAGCGTTGTCGCGTTGTTTGCGTCGCTGCATGTGCCGCTGGTGCATCTGGGTCACGTGACTGACGTCGATCAGACGCTCGTGATTCAAGTGAACGGCCGCACCGTCGTGGAAGACACGACTGCCCGTTTGCGTGACACGTGGGAAGCCACGTCGTTTGAGCTCGAGAAGCGCCAGCGCAGCCCAGACCATGTCCAGCAAGAACAAGATGGCTTAAAGCACCGCAGCATTCCGCCGTGGCAGCTCACGTATGAACCGACCCCGCCCAAGGCACTGTCTACCCGCAACCAGCACCGTATCGCAGTGTTGCGCGAGGAAGGTTCGAACGGAGGTATGTAAAAAGATATATGGTACATATGAACGTTGTGTGCATATATATATATATATATATATATATATAGTGGGGAAACATACACTCGTGTTTTCCCCAACCATTTCTGTGTCAACGTGGTGGTGGGATTGGGGAAAAAATCCCTTTTTTTCCTACACGTATATTGTCTAACAACCTGAACGAGGCGTGGGACCTCATGGGAAAATTCCCTTTTTTCCCATCATTTGCACTTTCTAGTATATATATATATATATCGATCAAATGCTGATCGTTTTGTGATTACGACTATGTAGATCGCGAGATGGGCAGTTCGTTCTACTTGGCCGGGTTTGAAGTATGGGATATTACCATGCGCGACTTGGTGGCTGGGACAGTCGCATTGGACGAACGGTTCCGTGGGGTTGCGTTTGTGGGGGGGT
>NW_009798331.1:316712-318629 GCF_000520075.1 Aphanomyces astaci | reverse complement strand
GCTCCAAAGTACAAACACTCCGAGAGCAACTCGGAGTGTTGTTCTCGGAGGAGCTGGGGTACGTTGTCCAAGTGCCCAAGGCCCATCAAGCCAGCGTCGTCGCGTTGTTTGCGTCGCTGCATGTGCCGCTGGTGCATCTGGGTCACGTGACTGACGTCGATCAGACGCTCGTGATTCAAGTGAACGGCCGCACCGTCGTGGAAGACACGACTGCCCGTTTGCGTGACACGTGGGAAGCCACGTCGTTTGAGCTCGAGAAGCGCCAGCGCAGCCCAGACCATGTCCAGCAAGAACAAGATGGCTTAAAGCACCGCAGCATTCCGCCGTGGCAGCTCACGTATGAACCGACCCCGCCCAAGGCACTGTCTACCCGCAACCAGCACCGTATCGCAGTGTTGCGCGAGGAAGGTTCGAACGGAGGTATGTAAAAAGATATATGGTACATATGAACGTTGTGTGCATATATATATATATATATATATATATATAGTGGGGAAACATACACTCGTGTTTTCCCCAACCATTTCTGTGTCAACGTGGTGGTGGGATTGGGGAAAAAATCCCTTTTTTTCCTACACGTATATTGTCTAACAACCTGAACGAGGCGTGGGACCTCATGGGAAAATTCCCTTTTTTCCCATCATTTGCACTTTCTAGTATATATATATATATATCGATCAAATGCTGATCGTTTTGTGATTACGACTATGTAGATCGCGAGATGGGCAGTTCGTTCTACTTGGCCGGGTTTGAAGTATGGGATATTACCATGCGCGACTTGGTGGCTGGGACAGTCGCATTGGACGAACGGTTCCGTGGGGTTGCGTTTGTGGGGGGGTTTTCCTTTGCCGACGTGTTGGGATCGGCCAAGGGATGGGCGGGCGTGGTCAAGTACCACCCGAATGTACTCGCGCAGTTCAAAGCGTTCCGTGCGCGGACCGATACGTTCAGTCTGGGCGTGTGCAACGGCTGCCAGTTCATGTCGTTGCTGGGGTGGGTCAACCCGCCCGTGTCGGAGCAACTTGCTCTAGAAAACCCGACTCGCGCCGGCGACTGGAACCCTCGGTTCATTGACAACGCATGTGAAAAGTACGTGTGCAACTTTGTGACCGTGCAAATCCAAGAGAGCAACGCGGTGATGCTCAAGGGCATGGCGGGCAGTTCGCTGGGGGTGTGGGTAGCCCATGGCGAAGGCCGCGCGTACTTTTCCGACCCGCGGTTGCTCCAGGACGTGCTCGACAACAAGTTGGCGCCTGTGCGCTATGTGAACGACGCGAATGAAGTCACGGAAGCGTACCCGTTCAGCCCCAACGGGTCGCCCCATGGGATTGCTGGCCTCGTCTCGGATGATGGCCGCCATTTTTGTCTGATGCCGCACCCCGAGCGCACGTCGCTCAAGTTTCAGTGGCCGTACAAGACCAAAGCTATCCAAGAGGCCAAGGTGAGCCCATGGCTCCAGCTGTTCCAGAACGCCAAGACGTTTTGCGAAGAATCGACGACCAACTAGAAAAGGGAAAAAATATATATACATTCGGCGTTTTATACAAAGATCGTAATAATACTGTTTTTGTATCCGTGTGCTGGCTGCATTGTGATAATGATTTCGCACTTGACTTAAACTTCGATTCGAACTTCGAAGCTTGCAGACTTTGTTCGGAAACAGGTCTGAAAAGTGAGGATCCGCAGACATCTGACTACTTTCCGAGCCAATCAAATTGCTCTATTGAGGTTTGCTAGCGAAATCTCCACTCACACCAACATGCTCCGACTCGCTTCAGCCGACGCATAGGTAGTTAAGACTATGTAGTGTTAGGATAGTGCACAAGCGCGGGTATATACAGTGATGCAGGACGCTAGTCTAAGTGTGTAGCTCAGGGCAGTACATCCCAGTATACTCCCCGCCGCCGCGCACCAAGC
>NW_009798331.1:310554-316408 GCF_000520075.1 Aphanomyces astaci | reverse complement strand
GCAGTACATCCCAGTATACTCCCCGCCGCCGCGCACCAAGCCTCCGATGATTGCCGCCTGATCACCCTATGCCAAGGCATGGACGACGGGCGGCGAGCTCGGTCCTGACTACGTAAACCTATGTTTGGTCGCCACGATACTTGACGGCCAAACAGAGGGAGAATCTTGACTCAAGATCCTCAAACTTCGAAAGCAGCGGGCATTAGGACCGCTGAGCTAGTCCGAGTCCCTACAGTCCAAAGCGTTCGATGACTTTCGTTTCATAACGTCGCACATGATACACAAATCCACATTCTATACGCCCTTATGTGTCTCTCGTTGAATTGCGCGCAATGAAGTCAAACCGGTAGGCACAGACTAAGAACAGGAGAAGGAATAACGGATGGTGTTGGCTTGGTGTGAAGTCTCTTTGCAAATTGTGCATATATGTTTTGGAATTAACCAATTCGATGATCGGCAGCCTATTGCTGTAAAATGGCCAACTTTTTCTAAAATATTCGTCAAATTATTGCAAGGAAACCATATTAATTTTATTATTGCATACAGATTTCAAGATATTTCTCCTCAAAAAACCCCTCCCCCCAAATTTGTATCAAATCGACATCACCTTTTGCACATTATAGCCAATAAAAATGCTTAGCTTACAGCCTAACGTGCGTCGGGCAAATTCGATGTATATCACGTTAAATTCAAATATCTTGATATTTGTATTTAGGGGTTCATAGTTTCTCGATGGAAACGGAATTTGCCCGACGCTCGTCGGGCACCAAGCCTTATAACTGGATGCTGGTCGTGTAAAAACCGTATTACAGTAACGTTATGCAATTTACTTGCATGTACATGAGTTTAGAATAATTTAACCATAATTTAAAAAACCTTTTGAAAAATAGTGGTTTTTCTAAAAAACCAAAGGGAAAAACCAAACGTGCCATCCCTGACCTCGAGACAGTCGAGTCACAACGGTGTTTGCTTGGGGTATCTAAAAATCAAGTGGAATCAGCAGCACATCAACGACGATATTAAAACTGTATGTACTAGTATAAGGGGGAATCAATATAGGAATTTTTTGCTTTTCGTGGATTTTGAAACTCAAGTTAATATTCTTTTGTATTTTACTTCGAAGTAATTCGCTTGCTCGAAAAGCACATGGAGTCAATTTAGAATCCGAAATGTTTTCTGATATGTCAGTACAGTACTCGGAGTAATGTGGACTCCACGGCTCGAGTCCGTCGAATCGTGACGTTCAGCTAGGCCACAGCGATTGCTACCCGCGCTGCACGTTAGTGAAATGCTGCGAAGGGCTAGTTAGGTGGGCATCTACAACTACTCTACATGCTCCTAAGCTCACGCTACATGCTTTTCTATACGATGGCTGGGTTCCTCTTCTTTCGCTCTCTGGAGCAAAATGGAGACCGGGGCTACCATTTCGTGTTTGTACTAGGAATTGTATACTTTTGAGTGCAATTGTATGATTGGGTGGTTCCATACCTGGTCTCTACCAACTTCAAGTTGCGTTTGATTTTCATAACGAAAAGCAACTTTTTGACGAAAATCCTATATTGACTCCCCCTAACGGGTTAGTAGTAATTGTTGCAATGCATGTCATGCGGAAATTTGAAGCTCCGACTTTGCTAAAGGTAGAATTTCACGTTTACGAACCAAATTTACATTGTCAGAATCAAAAGAAGTAGATTTCAGGAATTTGGTCAAATTTCGAGTTTGCTAAAGGTCTCTATTAGTTGAAAATTTCAGAGTGATTGTTTCCTACCAATCACGTATCGTGGCACGGAACCAAGTTGTCACGGACCTGTGCCCATACACATAAATCATCTTTGGCGCCATAAATATCCTACAGCGTGGTCGACATTCTTGCCAGGGAGAAGCGGGAACAGGACAATCACATTGCTATGAAGAATTAAAGGTCCTTGATTCCTTTAAATCATGATGGATGCATGCATCTTTATTCAAGTTGTCACATGCGAGTCAACCAGGAACTGAATCTGCCACTTCCACGGAGTCAAAACAGCGGTGTACGTACTCGCGACAGTTACATAATATATTCGATTGAACATCTTTATGTTGGTATTTGTAGGATGTATGTGTATTTTTATTCAGCCCCAGAATTATTTACGTTTTTCAAAACGATTTATACATCTTGCAGATTACGCATGCGCACATGCGGGAAAGGCGCGACGCAGGTCACCGATTTCTCAATGCATACTGGGAGGTGCGGGAACTGGCGAAACCTCATCATAAGACGAAGTAATGGAAGGCCAAAATCAAGGCATTCGTGGTTGGCGAGGGCAATATCTGGAGTTTCTTCGCAGTCAACTAACTTGTTGGAGAGGGCCATTGGCTGCTGAACTGACACACTTTATATCGCTCACTGCAATGCAGTGCTTACATTCAGAAATTCGCTCCGTTTCACTTTGAAAACTGAACAGTTCCGGATATTTCAATACTTTTGCGGATGCAATATTTTTATTGCGCATGTGCTTGTTTGTGTGGTACTTGGACGACATGTCGACATGCGCATACCTTACATCGATAACGTTAATGGACGAACTTGATGATGCTTTTCTCGAGCTGTGTAATACTACGTAATACTTACAGCAATACTACTGATACTACTAGAACAAGATTGCCCATTACCAACTCAGCCTATGTAGCATGGTCTACGCATGCACAGCTCTCTCTGGCATGAGGAATCTTACCCGCATGTGCCCGTTTGTTCTTGAAATACAACGAATTTGGGAACTGGAAGTTGGGCGTTCTCTTTCTCTACAGCTGTTGATTCACAGCCAGGCAAAATGCAATATGGTCTTCTGATAGTATTGTGCTTTGCATTTTGCCTGGCTGTGAATCAACAGCTGTAGAGAACGACAACGCCCAACTTCCAGTTACCAAATTCGTCGTATTTCAAGAACAAATGGGCACATGCGGGTAAGATGCCTCATGCCAGAGAGAGATGTACCATGCTACCATAGGCTGAGTTAGTATCAGTGTACTACTGATACTACTAGTATAAGATAATACTAGTACTTCGAAGTATGTACTACATAGTACTACTGATTCAGTACTATCAGTACTACTGCTACTCCGGAGTACTAGTATAAGACAATAGGTGTACTAGTGATTCAGTAGTATGTATTGCTGTATGTACTACGTAGTTCGAGAAAAGTGATATCGAAGTTCGTCCACTTCGATATATGCGCATGTCCACATGACAAAAAAAATGCGCTGTGCAATAAAAGTATTGCATCCGCAAAAGTAATGAAATATCCGGAACTGCTCAGTTTTCAATGTGAAACGGCGCATGATAATATGCAAGCACGGCATTTGCAGAGCGATAGGAGGCGTATCAGTACATTAGCCGAAGTCCCTTTCCGACAAGTTGGATGACTCCGAAGAAACTCCAAATTTTGCTTTCGCCATCCAGAAATGCCTCGATTTTGACATTACATATGGTGTATGTCATCTATAAATATCAACTTTTCACAAAAATTTCTGACTTCTATTTCATATTCATTACTCAAAATTTCAGGAAATTGAGACATAGAATCGAGAGATCTCATTGTGGTGAAGAAATTCTACGTCTCACATTCAAATTTGGTGATGAATTGGTCCAGAAATAGATATTTAATAACCTAGCGGTATTTTACATGGGCGCTTGAATATTTGGCCATAACGGTGCCTCTGAGATGTATTTTGATTTTTGTACGTGACTCTTATCCGTATATAATATCCGGAGGCTGTTGGGACTTCCCACTGCAGTGATAAAACGCATGATTTTTTGAGTTTAACGACATCAATTGTACGTTAAATAATAAAAATCCTACTCTTCGATTTGGCCAGTTGGAAGTTTTTAGATGATGTGCACCAAAACTTCATGTTATGATGAGTTTTCGTCCACTTCCCGCATATAAATCCCGCTGCACGATCCACATTGAAGTAACACTTGCAGTACGGTGGATTGATATACTGCGCGACATACGATCGTACTATCCGCATACGCTTGTCTCCTTCGTGGTTACATGGTCACCCAGTCGCTCCTATGACTGTTTTTGCTCAGAAATCATGTTCACGCAGTCATCACCACAGATATGGGTACACTATGTACACGGTACATATCCCCGTGCAACCTTCGCCTTCTCCCCCAGTTCGGATCTTCCAACACTCAGTGGGCTCGTGTGGATTCTGCACTTGCCGCCGAAAAAGTCGTAACGTTACTGACGATTACGCTTTGACTGCCTGAAAACCTCGACCACCAACAACCACGAAGTAGGCAAGCGTATGCGCATACCTTAGTACCACCGTATGTCGCGCAGTGTATCTGTACAGTATTGCAAGTGTTACATGTACTGTACATGTACTTCAATGTGGATCCTTTGAACGTGCGGTATACTTACTGGTAGCTGGTTTTTCTGGCAAGAATGTCGGCCACGCTGTTGGATATTTATGACGCCAAAGATGGAGAAGAGGTGCGTGAATCCATTCGTTTAACCTTGGTACTTGGTGTGCTACCGGTAGTGCAATCACAGTCTGAAGTTGACGATTGGATTGGCTTGGCTCAAGATGAAAGACCATTCATTTCCCAATATCCATCATGAAGTTCGCACTCCTTTTCGTTTTCACCGCGGCCGTCGCTGCCTTGGCTCAAGACCAAGTTGTCCCAGCCAAAGTCGCTTGGGGCGATGAGGTCCCTGACGACGGTTTCGAAATCCTCGGGGGGCAGGAAGCCCAATTCGGCCATCACCGTTATGTGGCTGGGCTCAAGAGATGGCCCAGTAGTAACACCGAGTGCGGCGGCAGTCTGATCGCCCCCAATGTCATTTTGACAGCGGCGCCATTGTTTGAATGGTAAACGACGTTCTGTGGTCGTGGGCACGCACTATATAAGCGGTTTTGGCGCCGGGGAATATGCCGCTATCATCAAGGAAATCAAAGAACCCAGTGGCACCGACGTGGGTATCGCAATATTGGACCACAACATCACGAGCATCCAACCTGTGGCGGTGTCGTTTGAATTCGTTCCGGCGAACGTGCTCACTTGGGTACGCGGCTGGGGAAACGTCAACCCTGATGGCCCCCAATCGCAAGTGCTCAAGGAGCTCAGCCTCACGACCTGGAGCAACACCAGGGCCTCTGCTGTGTTGTTCCCCTATCGAGTGTCCGATACGATCTTGACTGCTGGAGGGGTGGAAGGGGAAGACTCGTGTACCGGCGACTCAGGGGGACCGTTGACGATCGAAAAAAACGGTACCGTGCACTTGGTGGGGGTGGTAAGCTCGGGATTTGAGTGTGGTGAGCTCGGCATTCCAGGTCTCTATGAACGCGCCAGCGCTGCTCGTACCTTCATTGAACCGTACTTGCCGAAGTAAGTCAAATTTGCGTGCCATGATGAAAGCGACATGGCCAACATCCAACCCACTCCACTTGGTTGTACTCACAACCGACTTGGTTATGGAAGGTCAAACTCGCTCGTGTAGTGTGTGTGGTAAACATCGTTAATTTGATGAATAACCATTATGGAGCAGCATCTGAATAGCACCGCAGGATTCGCGATATTGAAGCACGAAAAGCCATTGCGTCAGCGGAAGATTTCTACTTTTGAACTGTATGCTGGGATTCATTCATATTGTGTTGAGTACAAAATTCAGTATTAATCGTATCGACAGTAGATTTGGCGATTCACAGCTGTCAGCACAAAAGGTGGAGGGAGTCATATGGACAAAAAGCCTGTCGAAAAGACAGCAAATTTTGGCCAAAAAGCCTGTCGAAAAAGTCAAGTAGTGAGAGTGGTTAGGGTGACTTTTCAAAAGCACACCGATCGGTACACTACAGTACTGTACTA